>NC_143036.1:50806875-50983750 GCF_057628025.1 Oncorhynchus mykiss
TCTACACCCCCCTCTCTCTTCTCTCTCTCTCGCTACCTCCTTTTCCCCCCGCTACCCCCTCTTTCTCTCTCACCCCCCCCTCAGTCTCTCCCCCTCCATCTCTCTCTCTCTACAGTCTTCTCCCCTCCATCGCTCTCTCTCCAGTCTCTCCCCCTCAATTTCTCTCCAGTCTTTCCCCCTCCATCTCTCTCTCTCTCTCCAGCCCCCTCCCCCTCCATCTCTCTCTACAGTCTTTCCCCCTCCATCTCTCTCTCTCCAGTCTTTCCCCCTCCTCATCTCTCTCTCTCCAGTCTTTACCCCTCCATCTCTCTCTCCCTCTCTCACAGTCTTTCCCCCTCCGCCTCTCTCTCCCTCTCTCCACAGTCTCTCCCCCTCCATCTCTCTCTACAGTCTCTCCCCCTCAAGCTCTCTCACTCTCTCCCCCTCAATCTCTCTCTCCACAGTCTTTCCCCCTCCATCTCTTCCTCTCTCCACAGTCTCTCCCCCTCCATCTCTCTCTCTACAGTCTTTCCCCCTCCATCTCTCTCTCTCTCACTTTTCCCCCTCCATCTCTCTCTCCCTCTCTCCACAGTTTCTCCCCCTCCATCTCTCTCTCACTCTCTCCCCCTCAATCTCTCTCTCTCCACAGTCTTTCCCCCTCCATCTCTCTCCCTCTCTCCACAGTCGCTCCCCCTCCATCTCTCTCTCTCCAGTCTTTCCCCCTCCGCCTCTCTCTCTCTCTCCAGCTCCTCTCCCCCTCTGCCTCTCTCTCTCTCTCTCTCTCCACAGTCTTTCCCCCTCTGCCTCTCTCTCCACAGTCTCTCCCCCTCCATCTCTCTAGCCCCTCTCTCCCTCCATCTCTCTCTCTCTCTCTCACAGTCTCTCCCCCTTAATCTCTCTCAGCCTCCTCCTCCATCTCTCTCTACAATCTCTCCCCCTCCATCTCTCTCTCTACAGTCTCTCCCCCTCCATCTCTCTCTCTACAGTCTCTCCACCTCAATCTCTCTCTCTAGCTCCCTCCCCTCCATCTCCCTCTCTCCAGTCCTCCCCTTCCATCTCTCTCTCTCTCTCTCTCTCCACTCTCTCCCCCTCCATCTCTCTCTCTCTACAGTCTTTCCCCTCTCCCACCTCTCTCTCCCTCTCTCCAGTCTCTCCCTCTCCATCTCTCTCTCTCTACAGTCTCTCCCCTTCAATCTCTCTACAGTCTCTCCCCCTCCATCTCTCTCGACAGTCTTTCCCCCTCCATTCCTTTCCTCTCAGTCTTTCCCCCTCCATCTCTCTCTCTACAGTCTCTCCCCCTCCATCTCTCTCTCTACAGTCTTTCCCCCTCCATCTCTCTCTCTCTCTCCAGCCCCTCCCCCTCCATCTCCCTCTCTCCAGTCTTCCCCCTTCCATCTCTCTCTCTCTCTCTCTCTCTCTCTACAGTCTTTCCCCCTCCATCTCCAGCTCCCTTTCTCCAGCTTCCTCTTTTCATCTCTCTATCTCTCTCTCTCTACAGTCTTTCCCCCTCCATCTCTCCATCTCCCTCTCTCCAGTCTTTCCCCCTCCATCTCTCTCTCTCTCCAGTCTTTCACCCTCCGTCTCTCCATCTCCCTCCATCTCCCTCTCTACAGTCTTTCCCTCTCACATTCTCTCCCCCTCCATCTCTCTCTCAGTCCTCCCTCTCCATCTCTCTCTACTCTCTCCCCTTCAATCTCTCTCTACAGTCTCTCCCCTCCATCTCTCTCTCCACAGTCTTTCCTCCTCCATCTCCTCAACTCTCTCCCCCTCCATCTCTCTCTCACAAGCCCCTCCCCCTCCATCTCTTTCTCTCCAGTCTTTCCCCCTCCATCTCCCTCTCTCCAGTCTTCCCCCTTCCATCTCTCTCTCTCTCTCTCTCTCTCTCTCTCTCTCTCTCTCTCTCTCTCTCTCTCTCTCTCTCTCTACAGTCTTTCCCCCTCTCTCTCATCTCCCTCTCTCCAGTCTTCCCCCTTCCATCTACAGTCTTTCCCCCTCCCATCCCTCCATCTCCCTCTCTCCAGTCTTCCCCCTTCCATATCTCTCTCTCTCTCTCTTTCTCTCTACAGTCTTTCCCCCTCAATCTCTCTCTCTCTCTCTCCAGTCTTTCCCCCTCCGTCTCTCCATCTCCCTCCATCTCCCTCTCTCTCCATCTCCCTCTCTCCAGTCTTTCCCCTCCATCTCTCTCTCTCTCTCTCTCTCTCTCTCTCTCTCTCTCTCTCCAGTCTTTCCCCCTCCATCTCTCTCTCTCCCTCTCTCCAGTCTTTCCCCTCCATCTCTCAATCTCTCTCTCTCTCTCCAGTCCTCTCCATCTCTCTCTCTCCAGTCTTTCCCCCTCCATCTCTCTCTCTCTCCCTCTCTCCAGTCTTTCCCCTCCATCTCTCTCTCCCTCTCTCGCTCCAGTCTTTCCCCTCCATCTCTCCATCTCCCTCTGTCTCTCCAGTCTTTCCCCTCCATCTCTACATCTCCCTCTCTCTCTCCAGTCTTTCCCCTCCATCTCTCCATCTCCCTCTCTCTCTCCAGTCGTTCCCCTCCATCTCTCCATCTCCCCCTCTCTCCAGTCGTTCCCCTCCATCTCTCCATCTCCCTCTCTCTCTCCAGTCTTTCCCCTCCATCTCTCCATCTCCCTCTCTCTCTCCAGTCTTTCCCCTCCATCTCTCCATCTCCCTCTCTCCAGTCTTTCCCCTCCATCTCTCTCTCTCTCTCTCTCTACAGTCTTTCCCCCTCCATCTCTCTCTCTCTCTCTCTCTCTACAGTCTTTCTCCCTCCATCTCTCTCTCTCTCTCTCCAGTCTTTCCCCTCCATCTCTCCATCTCTCTCCCTCTCGCTACAGTCTTTCCCCTCCATCTCTCCATCTCTCTCTCTCCCTCTCGCTACAGTCTTTCCCCTCCATCTCTCCATCTCTCTCTCTCCCTCTCGCTACAGTCTTTCTCCCTCCATCTCCCTCCATCTCTCTCTCTCCCTCTCTCTACAGTCTTTCCCCCTCCATCTCCCTCTCTCCATAGTCTTCCCCCTCCATCTCTCTCCCTCTCTCCAGTCTTTCCCCCATCTCTCTCTCTCCCTCTCTCTACAGTCTTTCCCCCACATCTCCCTCTCTCTACAGTCTTTCCCCCTCTCTCTCTGGCTTTATCATACGCCTGGAGCCGTGCCTTTGAACCCATTAAAATTAGCACACAGAACATCCAGATCCACAAAGACACTGCTGCTGTTGGAGTGTGAACACAGCATGGAATGATAACACTAGCTAGGTGTGTTGGAGTGTGAACACAGCATGGAATGATAACACTAGCTAGGTGCGTTGGAGTATGAACACAGCATGGAATGATAACACTAGCTAGGTGTGTTGGAGTGTGGACACAGCATGGAATGATAACACTAGCTAGGTGCGTTGGAGTATGAACACAGCATGGAATGATAACACTAGCTAGGTGCGTTGGAGTGTGAACACAGCATGGAATGATAACACTAGCTAGGTGTCCATCCAATTGGCGACAGACTTTCATGCGAATATTCTACCATTTGCAAATGTTCCTGCCAGTGTTGTGTTTTCACTAAACAGACTTGTTGTGGGTGAAAATCAGTGCATGATGATGATGATGCACACAAAATTTACTTTTTGTTTTCACTTAAGTTTTTATACACCAAATTAAACATCTGAAGTTCAATGTGTTTCCATCGCATTTTCAACTCGTTTAGTCACAAAAACTGTTGCGTTAAACACACACACAGGCACGGACGCACAGTGTTGGAATGATAAGACTTCTGTCGGTACACTGCATACCCTCTGGGACGGTAAACAGGTGGGTTTGTTGGAACAGCAAAGTCTTTCCTCAGCTGCTGTGGTGCTAATATTTGACCTTACACCTGCATGCATGTCGACAGGGACACAGCACAGAAATGTCCCAATCTGTGATTGTATGGAGAGACTGAAGGATTTTCTGTCTTTCTGACTAACACGCCACAGCACGGAGTCCCTTCTGCACTTATTAGATCTGTTCTTGTTGGCATTTACAGCCCCTACAGTCCTTAGTATCTATCTTCCCATTGACATTCAGAGAGTCCAAGACCAAAGCCACCATCTCTCTCCCTGCTTGTTATTGTAGATGGTGTTCAGATGTCAACACCCTCTGCAGCCTGGTTAATGGAGGAGAGCTGGGTGGCATATACCATCATACACCAGCATACAGCGCTGACCTACTCCTTTCATAGACCATTGACCACACTCATGTATGTGTGTGTGGAGGGGGGGGCTAGGTGTACTGGTCCAAAGAGGCTGCTGACGACAGGTAATATTGTCATTGATCATCACAGTGGTCCCCGAAGGGTGGTCTGTCTGACTGTCGTCAATGCCCAGAAAGCCAGAAGACTTTCTCCATGTCACCTTAGCAAGTCAAATATCCATCTCGGCTGTCTCCCCTTGCCCTACAACCAGTCGATCAATCAATCAATCAATCAATCAATCAACCAAATGTATTTATATCAGCAGATGTCACAGTGCTGTACAGAAACCCAGCCTGAAACCCCAAACAGCAAGCAATGCAGGTGTAGAAGGAAAACAAATAGCTCTGTGTGCCCCCCTCCCCTTCACTACAGATATCATTACACCTTGGGTGCATTGATGTGGTGGAAATGCTAAAGACCACTGCAGATAGAAATAGGTTGTGTAGAACAGACATCATTCTCTCATGTGGAACAGAGCGTCTCATCAGGTCTCTACACTACATTTCTATCCTCTGTGTTCTCCAATGCCGCATTCTCCTGAAGGCAACCCACCTCTCCCTCAACCCACCTCTCCCTCTGTGAGCCAGGTATGCACGCCTAACCTGCTCCTATTTCAGTTACAGCCAGTAAGATGCTTCCCCCTGGAACTCATCCACCTATGAAACGCATCCATTCAAAACCATCTAACCCCAGCCCATAGAGATGGAAAGAAGTCTAAACCTTGTATCTGTGCCATTATGCCGTTTGTGACGTGGTCAACGCCATTGAGGCTTTCTCCATTTTTAAGTAGTCCATTTTCTTCTTCTTTTGTGTTTG
Source organism: Oncorhynchus mykiss (assembly GCF_057628025.1). Classification (NCBI taxonomy): domain Eukaryota; kingdom Metazoa; phylum Chordata; class Actinopteri; order Salmoniformes; family Salmonidae; genus Oncorhynchus; species Oncorhynchus mykiss. The sequence goes on from NC_143036.1 coordinate 50,811,889, forward strand.
AAAAAAAGTGTAAAGCTAATATTGGGGATTTACCACCATCTGCAGTGCTGGAGTCCTGAACTAAATCATTATTCATGTATTTATTGTGGCCACTAGATTGTGGTGATATATCTTAAAACCATTTACAAACCATAGCGCCCAATTTGAAGAGGAAGACAATGCTCTGATCATTGGCTAATCACTCCCATCCCAAAGGAATCAGTTGACTACTTTAAAATGGTTGACTACTTTAAAAGCCCTCAATGGCGAGGCCCATTAAAAAAAAACGGGTCATATCTAAGTTGAGTCCTATATTTGCCCCAGTCCAACCACAAGTCCTCCTTTCATTTGAACAGAATAATTTAAATAAACCAAGCAATCAACGTAGGTCCAGCCTTCCATTAAATATCCTCTTAAATGTATGATTGAACAAAAACAGCAAAACATTTTGTTCCACAGAAGCAGAGCAATCATTCACCTCACTTCTCCTACACGGCATGCTAAAGAAACATTTCCTTCCAGGGAGAGGATAGTGTCGGCAGTGTGTGTGTGTGTGTGCATGAGTGCATGTGTGTTCAGGGCAGTGTCTGCGGGGAAGCCAGCAGGCCTGTGCTGATGATTTCCTGCCGCTGACAGTTGGATTCTCACATTCCCGGGCTGTGAAGTCAAACACGGCCCGCTGTGTCAGGATCCATCCCCTCAAAGGTTACGTTGAGCGTCAGGCAAACAGGAGGCTGCACGTGTGTCCCAAATGGCGTCCTATTCCCCATTTAGTGCACTACCTTTTGACCAGGGTATAACTACACGAGAAACGGTGCCATTTGGGACGAGGACTTCCTGTTACCGCCACTCCTCATGAGGCCTAGGCCGGGCCGCAAACCACCAGCCAATCTAGGCAGCACGGGCCCAGGAGACGCATGTCTATGTATGATCACACACACACACACAAACCCCATTGGGCGTCAACAGCAGCATATGTTTGAGTAAGCACTGCTTTTGGGGGAGGACACAGTGTTGCAACTACCTATCTATCACACAGAACCCTTATCCTCTTTTCTTTTCGTAGATATTTTTTTAGCTTTTTTTCTTATTTTGTTTGTGTAAGACAAAAACAAAACCATTCCACCTGGTGGCAGACAAACAACAAATTCATACAATAAAAGACAAAGGGGGGGGGGGTCCCTGAGTGAAACAGTTTGGGAAACCCTAGACTGTACCTGTGATTTTCTGACAGCCACTCTGGTGGTCACCCAGGTAATGAGGTAAATTTGTCCAGTCAGAATGGAAGAGGAAAAGTGAGAGGGTTCACTCCCGTCAAACTCTGTCCGCGATAAGCAGAACGATAAGCAGACCGTCTGCTTTTCCACCTTCGGGACAACGAAAGGCAGTGATAAGAAAGTAAATGTCAGCCTCAAATAAGATTTGTGCATCGAGGTTAGGGGAGACGGGAACGTTGATTTGAACATGAGTAGATGTAGATGTTTGTATCGAGGTTAGGGGAGACAGGAACGTTGATTTAAACATGAGTAGATGTAGATGTTTGTATCGAGGTTAGGGGAGACGGGAACGTTGATTTGAACATGAGTAGATGTAGGTGTTTGTATCGAGGTTAGGGGAGACTGGAACGTTGATTTGAACATGAGTAGATGTAGATGTTTGTATCGAGGTTAGGGGAGACGGGAACGTTGATTTGAACATGAGTAGATGTAGATGTTTGTATCGAGGTTAGGGGAGACTGGAACGTTGATTTGAACATGAGTAGATGTAGATGTTTGTATCGAGGTTAGGGGAGACGGGAACGTTGATTTGAACATGAGTAGATGTAGATGTTTGTATCGAGGTTAGGGGAGACGGGAACGTTGATTTGAACATGAGTAGATGTAGATGTTTGTATCGAGGTTAGGGGAGACTGGAACGTTGATTTGAACATGAGTAGATGTTTGTATCGAGGTTAGGGGAGACGGGAACGTTGATTTGAACATGAGTAGATGTAGATGTTTATATCGAGGTTAGGGGAGACGGGAACGTTGATTTGATTTTTGAAAGTAATGTAAGGGCGCTATTCAATACGTACCGGGGGAGTTCAGCGTTACAGCGTGATTGCAATGTAAAAGCAATGTTCCTGCGTTAGGGAGACTGCATCTCACGGCAAACGCTGCCTATGTCGGCTCAATTGGAAATGACCTTCACATTTCGATCACGCAATCTGTAATGCTTCAGCGATTAAATAGAGCCCTAAGGCAAAGTTTCATCCACACTGCTGTTCCTCTCTGAGAGGAATACCCAGGGTATGAAAAGGACACGATACCCTGTTATTAAAACGCAGAGGAACAAAACTGAATATCCCTTGTTCAAATATATGTCAATGAATTGAGGCAGTAAAATAAAACTGGGGATAAAAATATAATATCATTTAAAGCCACTCAGCTGTCGCTGTAGAGATTTGACATGTTCTACAGCCTTACACAATCACGTTGTAAAGGTTGTGTGTGAATTCAGAATGTATCAAAACTGTTATGGCTATTCACACGGGATAATGTCCCCATCTTCCGTTGGAGTGCAGAGTAATGAACTGCCTCTTAGAGAGATTTGCACCTTTTTGATTTTTAATATGGAGTACCGCATAGGCAGACAAAAGACGCTCTGTATCAGCACAGTGCAGTCCGTCTACTGGAGTCCCCTAACGGGCTCTGGACACATTGTGATGCACGCAGATACACACACACACGCGCAAGCAGTCACACGCGAACGCAGGCGCGCACACACAATCAAAACAATGTGGGAATGAATGTTGCCCACACAACGGCGTGGTAATGAGAGCAAGAATCTATTCAGACAAGGGCCGTCAATGGAGACCTGGTGTGTGTCTGTGTAAGTGTGTGCATGTACGCTTCCATGCAAGTTTGCGTGTGTGTGTGTTTGTGCACTCAGGGCTGTGCATGTGTGCGTTCCTGAATGTGTGCTTGCGTGCGTGCATGTGTGAGGCCCTCAGTAGGGACCTGACATGGTACAGGGGCCAGGACCAGTAAGATTAGAACATAATGAATTGAGCTGGAGCCGAGACAGATGTTAATTACTGATGTGACCTTGCCAGGCATTCAGCTGTCCCCCGTTGCTGTGTGTGGGTGCGAGTTCGCACGTGCGTGTGTGTGTGTGCGTGTGAGGCGTATGCGTGAGTGTGTGCCTGTGTATATTTGTGTATGCCTATTTCTTTGTACTTGTATGTACGCTGCATCAGAAACCTTGAGCACTAGCTAAAGAGGCTCAGATGTACACAATGCCCTGAAGTCGCGTTTCATTACACAGGTCTGCTATACCCAGACAGACATTTCCCTTTGTCTCCTCGGCTGTGATGAGAATATAGCGGAGTCTATTCAATAGACTGGGCATGGCTCTGAGAACAGAGAGGGGGTTCTGTACAGCACTCAGACAGCAAAACTTTGGGTTGTTAAGTTGTTAGCACCTCTATATCTACCATCAGTCTTTTTTTCCCCATAAATGTAATTGTTTGCATCATTTACAATTCTTCAGCCATTCCAGAACCTGTGACCAAAAACAAGCTACATATGAACAGTACCAAAATAAATGACCTAATGATTCTGTCTCTTCGCAGCAAAATCTGCAGAGCTGGGATGGTTGTATCCCCTATATATATATAACATTCTATTGGTTGTATCATCATTTAAATTGCAAAACTTTAAGTTCATAAACCATGTGCCATGGAATCGGTACATCGAAAATCTCTTCCCAACTATTTAGCAATCTATATGGCACAGCTGTCAATTGTGGGTCCTCAAATTAAACTGGTATACTTTTTCATTTATTACAGTTTTCGTTAACCAGTTTTGGTCTTTAATGTAGAGCCGACAGACAAGTTGCACTCTCCTCTTTCATTTTTGTGGTAATCAGTTGGTTGTCATTTTTAGTAGAGCAGACATTTCCATATATTTTTGCTAGCTGTGTGACATACCAGTCTTAAGATTTATACAGTTTTTAAATATTTTGTTCCAAAAATGTAGTTATTTTTGATCAATTACTATATTTTAGTTTAACCATAATGTTTGTTGTAATATTTGTTGTCTTTTCTGGTGGATTAAACTTTCTATGGATTGTTTTAAAAATAGCGATATTTTGGAAAATATTTCATTTTCAAGTTAAAAAAAGTGAGAAGTTGTAATCTGAATAAAGGGAAAAAGGCCATTAATGAACATGGGTTGAGACGTTCTAAATCTGCTAGAGAACCAGTTTGGATTTAAGTATAACTTCTGTATGACTGAAGAGGTCTAATGAGAGGTCTAATGCTTTAATTATTCATAATTTCTGCCCTCCGAATTCATATTCATTATATACAGTGGGGCAAGAAAGTATTTAGTCAGCCACCAATTGTGCAAGTTCTCCCACTTAAAAAGATGAGGCCTGTAATTTTCATCATAGGTACACTTCAACTATGACAGACAAAATTAGAAAAAAAAATCCAGAAAATTGTAGGATTTTTAATGAATTTATTTGCAAATTATGGTGGAAAATAAGTATTTAATAATCAAATCAGACCTTGTTGAGTATCTGATAATCAACCATTTATATAGGAGTGGTTAAAACATGCTAATAACAGTCCTCTGAGTACATAAAAAAAAAAGTTTAAAAAGTTAGGTAAAACCTAAACTGGTATGTCACCCAGCCCTGGAGTTTTCCCGCACTTTAACTGCATCAAGAAGTTCCTCCTCTGTAATTTGCTCTTCACATCAGTCTTTCTGGACAGCTGTTCATTTGACATTATTAATAGAAAAAATAATCCTTAAAATTGACTTTGGTTAGTGGAGATGGAAGAGACTGACACTAAAACATGCTTCAAGTACTTTGCTTCCTCTTTCATATAGTTTGGTGAACCATGGGTGACTCCATTTCTAAAAAAAAAGTTTCAATAAATTATTTTTGGTAGCATTTCTATTCTAAAGATAAAGTATTTGGTGCATTCCATCCAGTTTGCATTATTTGTATAACATATTATATATCTTTCTTGAATAAGTTCCTCCATTTCTTTTAGTTTTTCCTTCCTGGTTTATTCTCTGCCTCTATGGTACAGTTTGTATTGCTGTCTATCTGTACTGTTAGACCCTCTATTTCCTTTGTTAATAATATGAATCATTTTGACCTCTATTGCTTTTGTTTTAAAGATAAGTATTGAATTGCATGGCCTCTAAAGGCACATTCAAAAGTGTCCCATACAATAAGGGGATCTGCTGTACCTATATTATGTCTGGAAAAAGTTTTAAATAATTCTGTCCTAGTTAAAAACAAGTAATTCTCCAATAAGCTTTGATAAAATGTCCGATATCCTTGCCCATGTGGAAGTTCTGTAAGAGTAATGTATATGCCAATTATTTGATGTTCCGATGGTCTATCATCAGACTTTGTCATCAGCCTCACCAACTCAAGCAACCGATGATACAGTGCATTCAACCACACACATCAAGGAACACACACACACACACACCATGACAATAATTTACATGCTCGGTGGTAAGTAAAATTCTGTATTTAATGTTACAGTACAATACTGTAACATGGCATGTATTACACTGTAAAAAATAACAAAAAGTAAATGCTACCGTAATCAGAATGAATGAATTCATTAACACGGTGTTGTATTCGAATGGAGTACTATTCCAAAGCACCATCATTCACAGTGTATTGCAGTATGTTTTTTTACTGTTGCTAATACGTAAAATTACCAAATAAATGACTGTTTTCCGTTACAGTGTAGAGACAGACGTCAGAAGCAACATACACTGCATGCTTTACGAAGTAGCTGTCTGTGTACATTCACAGCAAGTAGATTTTAAACTTCCATTTCAACAATGATAGGCTCTCTTTAGGGACTGTATACATGCCAGGACCTATATTTTGCATGGTCCTTTCTCTTGTGTTTCCAACTAGGGTCCACTAGGATTGGAAGGAGCTTCATACTGAAAACATGAGGGCTATTGATGGCAATGTACATGTACAGTAGTGATGACTACAGACGTATTTCTGCTCCGCTGCAGGTGCCCAGGCCCATTAGGAGAACAGGTGAGTCAGCTAAAACCTTGACCTGGTAACGATGAGTGGAGGAGAGTATAGGAGGGGAGGATGAGGAAAAAAAGAGGGGAGGGGAGGAGTAGTGAGGGAGGAGGGCAAGAGAGGATCTGTTTCTCCAATGTGGAGAACAGTTGGTGTGTAGTGAATATCGTTGGGGGACAAACACACTGGCTAATTCCCAAATGGCACCCTATTCCCTATGTAGTACATTGCTTTTGACCAGAGCCCTGGGCCCATAGGGCGTTAGTCAAAAGTAGTGCACTATGTAAGGAATAGGGTCCCACATATACCTTCACCCTCCACTATCACAGCCAGAAGGCCACCAGATGTTCTCTTTACACTCATGTGGTCGGTGTCACTAAAGTACTGGGGCAGACTGGAGCGAAAGTAAATATGGAATGGCATATCTGGGAGCTGGGAGATTAATTTGCCGGGTACGTCTGAGTGAACGTTGTGTGTGTGTGTGTGTGTGTGCGTGTGCTTGTATGTTGTGTGTGTGTGTGTGTGGGGAAAGAGAGGGGTACTGTAGTTACCCAACAGTTTATTAAGTCCCCCAACACACTCCTAAAATGGAGTGGTACAACGCAGTGAAATGCAACTGCCATTTACAATCTTATTTTTAATTTAATTACATTTATTGAACGAAGATTACGCAATACAACAGCAGTAGTGTCGTACTTGTATACATGATTTGATGTACTACTATTATTACTACTGAAATTAACTGTCATTATTCTCATTGCATTCTACTATATTTACTGAAATGCTGTACCACTACACTGCTTTGGCAATATCCACAAATTGCAATTCATGCCAATAAAGCAATTTGAATTTGAGAGAGACGGAGAGAGATGGAGGTGGAGAGAGAGGGAGACGGAGTGAGGGTTTAATAGGTAAAACCACAGGAGGTTGGTGCACAATGCAGTACGCATACGGAGTCAGCTAACAACCCGTGACCACAGCGTAATTATAAACCATTTTGTAATTATGAATTGCTTTCGTAGCGGTGTTATGACCGCGACGCGCTAAGCTGCTCTTAGCTGCCTGCAGCGAAGATGACAAACAGCAACAGAGAGGAGAGGGATGAGAGGAAGAGAGAACCAGAGAAGAGAGAAGAGCAAGGGAGAGGAAGAGAGAGAGAGAGAGAACCTTGTTGTTGAGCTTAACTATTTTACAAAGTGAATCCAACAGAGAAAGTCACTGTGATTCCCGTAGACAAAATCATTATGCTTTTTGGGAGCTCTGGGTGTAACAAACAATATCTAGTGTAAAGAAGAAATGGTGGGTGGGTGGTGGAGGACTACTGAGTGTGTCCCAGTCGAAGTGCCTGAATCTGGGCTCAGAGCAGAGTGGTGGCTGCCTCTCCCTGGCTCTGGTGGAATGAGATGTGACTGGGGCTGGATGGTGATTAATGTGGCGCTGAGTTTTGGAGGTGTGGGGCGCATGCCCGCGTGTGTTCTAGACTAGCAGGAGAAGATGAATCCAGAGGCAGACTGCCGGAGACAATCTGATTACTGTTCCCCTCGCGCTTTTCATCTTCATTCTGCTCAGAGCTCACCATGGCAACCGGGAGAAAGACCCAACTGCCGCCAATAGTTAGACAGTCACCTTATGGCCTCCTGTACTTCCAAGGATCAAGAGGAGGGTTGACGACACAACCTTACAACCCACAGTACACCTGGCATCTAACTCTGCTCAACATTCTGTTCAACCTATTCGTATTTTGGCTCTACTTATACTATTGTGTGGTGATTACACGGGACAGAGGGGAGTCTAACAGCCAAAGACACAGACATTTAGACCGAAATGACCATCCTGGCAATCCTGGTCGATGGCAATCTAGTTTACAGGCTTGCCCCCCAACACGTCCCTCAATAAACTAGATGTCATTTATCACACTGCTATCTGCTTTGTTACCAGTGTCCCCTGCCACATTCGTCACAGTGACCTTTACACCCTGGTCAACTGGCCCTCGTTACGTACAAAACGTCCCAAAACGCACCAGTTTAAGTCCCTCATGGGCAAGTCCTAACTTTAGCAACCTGTGTTCACTCATTCCCAAGGCCTTCACTTCCTTTCGGCCGCCATTTCTTCCAGCTTCCCGCCGCCAACGACTGGAGCGAAAGACCCTCAGACTTGATACGTTCGTCCCACTACACCCTTTCAAAAACATATTTCACGGAAATGCTATCTGAGGATCATTAAGTCTGCCGTGTTGCCTTGGACTTTTCTGCTCTGACCCACTGTATATTTCTTATTGTTGTGTATTTGATGACTCTGTACCTTTCCTCTGTACAGTGTGTTTCGTGTATTTTCCGTGGTATTGTATGTGGTCCTGTTCACTGTTATGCAATGTTATGTGAATGAGTATTGGTTCTCGACGGACTTGTCTGGGTAAATGAAGGTTAAATGACATAAATACATAAGCATAGCCAGGTAGAGCCGTGTCTACACACCAACCGTACTCCACTCCTCACTCGTTAGGAGAGTTGGAAAGCGTCTAGGGATGTAAGTGTGTGTGTGGGAGTTAGTGGACAGACCAGAGAGAAGAATGGTAGGAGAGTGGGACGAGAAGAATATCACCAGTCTATTTTAGTGAACGATTATAGATGACAGGACTAAGATGTTAATCTTTTTGTTCTGCCTTTTAATAGCTTAGCCTTAACAAAGGGACCAGCTCTTATTTGAAGACAAGACCCTATGGTTCTTTGATACTTTACACCACTTTCTAAGTGTTTGAAAGCTCCGATTGTAGACCTCTGAAGCTGATTCGCCTTTATAACATACTGTCAGGTTGGTAATAGCTTCTGAAATGAGAATGTGAAGCATTTTGTGAACTTGTCTTGAGGAGAGAGGAGAGATTTGGTAAAGAGTTAACACACCTCCACACATAATCCCTGTGTTTTCTCAGTGTGGGGGGCTGATGGAAGATGTTTTATCTGGGCTATTTCTAAACCATTTAAAGAAGCTCAGGTACGCACAGCAGGTAGGCGTCCACTTATGGACCACACAAGGGCACTGAACAGAGCGGGGAGTCAACCACAGTAAACTAAATCACCAATGTTGTTTGTTTCTCTCACTTGTAGAAGAAGACAGCTATTGCTTGAGAGAGAGAGGGAGAGAGGGAGAGAGAGAGGGACAGAGAGAAAGAGGGACCGAGAGAGAGAGAGAGGGACCGAGAGAGAGAGAGGGACCGAGAGAGAGAGAGGGACCGAGAGAGAGAGAGCGACCGAGAGAGAGAGAGAGAGAGAGAGAGAGAGAGGGACCGAGAGAGAGAGAGAGGGACCGAGAGAGAGAGAGAGAGGGACAGAGAGAGAGAGAGAGAGAGAGAGAGGGACCGAGAGAGAGGGACCGAGAGAGAGGGACCGAGAGAGAGGGACCGAGAGAGAGGGACCGAGAGAGAGAGAGAGGGACCGAGAGAGAGAGAGAGGGACCGAGAGAGAGAGAGAGGGACCGAGAGAGAGAGAGGGGGACCGAGAGAGAGAGAGAGGGACCGAGAGAGAGAGAGAGGGACCGAGAGAGAGAGAGAGGGACCGAGAGAGAGAGAGGGGGACCGAGAGAGAGAGAGAGGGACCGAGAGAGAGAGAGAGGGACCGAGAGAGAGAGAGAGGGACCGAGAGGGACCGAGAGAGAGAGAGAGGGACCGAGAGAGAGAGAGAGGGACCGAGAGAGAGAGAGAGGGACCGAGAGAGAGATAGAGGGACCGAGAGAGAGAGAGAGGGACCGAGAGCGAGAGAGAGAGAGAGGGACCGAGAGAGAGAGAGAGAGAGGGACCGAGAGAGAGAGAGATGGACCGAGAGAGAGAGAGAGGGACCGAGAGAGAGAGAGAAGGACCGAGAGAGAGAGAGAGGGACCGAGAGAGAGAGAGAGGAACCGAGAGAGAGAGAGAGAGAGAGGGACCGAGAGCGAGAGAGAGGGACCGAGAGAGAGAGAGAGGGACCGAGAGAGAGAGAGAGGGACCGAGAGAGAGAGAGAGAGGGACCGAGAGAGAGATAGAGGGACCGAGAGAGGGACCGAGAGCGAGAGAGAGAGAGGGACCGAGAGAGAGAGAGATGGACCGAGAGAGAGAGAGAGGGACCGAGAGAGAGAGAGAAGGACCGAGAGAGAGAGGGACCGAGAGAGAGAAAGAGAGGGACCGAGAGAGAGAGAGAGGGACCGAGAGCGAGAGAGAGAGAGAGGGACCGAGAGCGAGAGAGAGAGACCGAGAGAGAGGGACCGAGAGAGAGACCGAGAGAGAGAGAGAGACTGAGAGAGAGAGACCGAGAGAGACCGAGAGAGAGAGACCGAGAGAGAGAGACCGAGAGAGAGAGACCGAGAGAGAGACCGAGAGAGAGACCGAGAGAGAAAGACCGAGAGAGAGATCGAGAGAGAGATCGATCGAGAGAGAGAGATCGAGAGAGAGACCGAGAGAGAGAGACCGAGAGCGAGACCGAGAGAGAGCGAGACAGAGAGAGAGAGAGAGAGAGACCGAGAAAGAGAGAGAGAGAGAGAGAGAGAGTGTAGTTACCCAGCAGTTTATTACATCTGGTACAGCGCAGTGAGATACAACTGCCATTAGACGGAAAGCATTTTAGAAGGGTAACCTTGGTAACTGCTCTCAGGATAACAAGAACGTTTACAGTGTTACAGCTCCCATGAGCCTCAGTATGGGTTTGTGACCAGACATATAGGCGTCCATTGGTGGCCCTTATGCACACGCGCACACACACACTCTTGTAGTGCAACATGAGAGCGCTGCACTGACACGGGATGCTTTTTGCCCTCTGTTACCATGTGGACAGCAGTCAAGGATCAGGGACCTTCCTGTTTTTATTGGTCTCAGTACAGTACTCACTACCGTGTTCAGGGACTGCCACACAGTGGTCACCTGGGGTATTACAGATCGTACAGCACCCACAGAGTGGTAAAAACCTTTGAATTCACAAGAGTATAAACCGCAAATTAAAAAAATTGACAGGTCAGGGAATCAGCCTCAAAACACCAATCGGGACAAGTTCTTCCAGTTTAAAAGTATTTTGTAAGGTGTTCCAAGAAGATGGCGCAGAGGACATAAAAGCCCTTTTACCAAATTCAGTTCGGACACTTGGAACAGTTAGCAGGATAAAGTCCAGCGAACGAAGAGAGTACCCACCACATTTCTGAACAATAAGATTCTTCAACACCAGAAACAACAACTTTAAGGTGTGGTTTATACATTTCATTACTTGTGAATCGAGTAAAATATGATTTAGTCTCTTATATTCAAGTAAACCCAAACACAGTTTGACATTTTCAATAGTTTCTTCTAAATCAAAAGGAGATGGTAATTCCACAAGACGTCAGACTTATTGTCGTTATTATTACACATCAAATGTCCAGACTTTGTTTCCACCATCTTAGCTTCACAGCAAGCACCAGTCTGTCCAACTAAACAGACCACTTAAAGTGATGCTAGAGGCTTCAAAATAACTCTGAACCACCTTCTTCTTTCCATCCTAGCTTTCCCTCTGCTGCTCCCGTAAGCATATACAGTATTCTACATCCCAAATTCCACCCTATTCCCTTCAAAGTGTGCTACTTTTGACCAGGGCCCATAGCGTAGTGCACTATGTAGCCAGGGAATAGGGTGCTAATTGGGCCGCTGCTTTAGCCTCAGCCCACTTTGGCTCTCTACAGCTCCAGTCAGCATCTTAAGTAAAGTAAAGGGCCTGATCTTCCATCACCTGCTGTTGAGAACCTCTCCATCTCCTCTATCTCCTCCTCCAGCACAGTATCTGCCTGTCTGCTACAGTCCTTTGAATGGGGGGGGGGGGAGAAGTATTTTAAAGCCAATAAACAGAGTGGCCTTAACACAACTCTTTTTGAAATGGCCATAAGCAAACACAGTGGTCCACAAACGGTGGGTCGAGAATCAACACATGTTGGTTTTAAAGGAAAGGTCTTGGTGGGCCATGGCACAGAAAGGTTCGGTCACTATTGGAGGATAAGTAGGGAATATATGACATGGGGGAAGGGGGAGAGTGGAGAGAGTAGAGAAGGGAAGAGAGGCTTGAGGCAAGAGAGAGAACAGTAGCTCAGCCCCTCCGATTGTGGAACACTTCATGTCTCTCCAGACTCGGAAGTGCCTTGGCTACAGCTCTCTACCACCTCCATACAGCACTAATACCCCTAATTAATACCCTTAATTACCATAACCTAACTGGGGAGCATGTCCATGTTTACAGCAATTACATTCCTTTCGTTTCTTACCTACCGTCTGAATCACCACGGTATGATTAGCCAGCGCTGTGTGTATCACAACGGCCGTGTGCCACAAAGGTAATTTAATCTGCCGGTGTAGTGTGGACACGGCGTACATCCCGAATGGCACACTAGTCACTACAAATCAGTATACTATGTAGGGAATATGGTGCCATTTGGGACGCTGCCAGGATATCGACAGAAAGACACTTGGATGTGAAGGAAATGATAGTGATTGTAGGAAAGCCATGTCATCAGGCATTTTTTTTTTTACGATAAGAGAGGGGGATTAAAGGAGAGTTAGATTGGAATCTTCGTTCTCTCTCACCTGGAAGAAAAGAGACCTCTGTGTCTCTGGCTTTACCACACAGAGATGGAGAGGTGGTTTGGTGAACCACGCTTACACGATAAGGAACCTTGCCCGAGACCTGCAGTCTGTGTTAAAGTCCTAGTGATTTATATAGGCCTGTGGTAAATCTGCTACTGTGTGTTCTGCATGTTTGCAGGCCATTTAGCAGCAGACCCATGGTGGGGGAATATGCACTGAAGTGCTTAATACCAACAGTTATTAATACCAACAACCATCATCAGTCAGTGTTACGCAGGGAGTTGAGGGGAGGGGAGGGGTGGGAAACTGGGAATCTCGCATAGTCTAGCAACATGAACTAAACCAAGGCCTAGATTCAATTAGATCAAGTGTTAACGGGCGATAGCTGACACCCGCATAGCTGTTGTTTTGGTGGTGTTGGAGGAGTAACTGCATTGGAGCTGTCAAATCGGTGAGCAGCTGCTCTTGTGATCACTGTCAAGCCACACCTGTCTGACACGAGTTCGGATTTCAGAACGAGAGAGCGTGGGCTATATAGAAGTAATGCCGCTCAAATTGCAAATCATTTAGCTCAATAATGACCATTTCTATCAGTGTAATCGAGGTGTAGATAACATCTCACATTTCAGTGTTCCAAAATTGTAAATTCAAATCAAAATCCAATTCTATTGAGTCAGGTGCTTCATCAACAACAGGTGTAGACTAACAGTGAACTGTTTACTTACTGGCTCTTCCCAACAATGCAGAGAAAATAGAGAAATCATAGAAAAGGAATAATAAATACACAATGAATAATGATAAATTGGTTATATACACGGGGTACCAGTACGGAGTCGATGTGCAGAGGTAATTGAGACAGATATGTACTGTACATATAACTAGAGTGACTAGGAAACAGGGTAGATAATAAACAGTAGCAGCAGCATATGTTATGAGTCAAAAAAAGTTGTGCAAAAAGGCTCAGTCAATGCACATAGTCCTGGTAGCTATTTGGTTAACTATTTCATTTAGTATTTAGCAGTCTTGTGCTTAGGGTAGAAGCTGTTCAGGGTCCTGTTGGTTCCAGAATTGCTGTGCGAGTTCCGCATGCTGTGCGGTAGCAGAGAGAACATTCTATGACTTGCTCTCAATGGTGCACCTGTAGAACTTTTTGAGGATCTGAGGGTCCCATGCCAAATATTTTCCGCCTCCTAGACGGGAGGAGGCTTTGTCGTGTCGTCTTCACAACTGTTCTGGTGTGTGTGGACCATGATAGATCCTTTAGTGATGTGGTCACCGAGGAACTTGAAGCTCTCAACTAGCACTCCACTACAACCCTGTCGATGTGAATGAGGGTGTTCTCTGCCCTCCGTTTCCAGTAGTCCACGATCAGCTCCTTTGTCTTGCTGACATTGATGGAAAGATTGTTATCCTGGCACCACACTGCCTGGTCTCTGACCTCCCTATAAACTGTCTCATCGTCATCGGCAGGGTTGGGGAGTAACAGATTACAAGAAAACGGTAACTGTAATCCAAAAATATTGTAATCAGATTACAGATACTTTTGAAAAACTAGATGATTACTTCGAGGATTGCTTTTAAATTCAGAAGGGATTTTTGTGGGGAAAAAAATATTTGACACTTCTCTGTTTTCTCAATGACATTCAAATCAGCATTGAAAAAAATTGCAAGTTTTAGTTTGTTCCACCAGAGCGAGTCTGAACACAAGTTAGAGACCACTATGATGACACACTAAATTGTGTTTGATGGATCGCGGGAAAAGAGCAGGAATAGGCTTTTGTAGGCTACAGTCCAAGCTATTCCTTTCAATGGTGAGACTGCTGTCGGAATTCCAACGATTATCCAACTTGAATAAACGCTTGGAGGTAAGAAAGACAGCAGTGGTGTAGTCTACGGCGATACGGATATCACTTATTATTGATATCTACATAGCGCATTGATGTGAATCACACTGCTGCTCTCTCATTTAGCCATTTGCGCCTTACGGATTGTGGTGGCTGTTCATAAATCTAAATGTGTATTTGAACCCAATAATGGTTGAATTCAAGAAGTTTAAAGTGCCTATCAATCATTGTTTTTGAAACCAGTGGTCAGCCAGTGAAAAATGCGCTCTTGCAACAGCTGCACAGTGCGGATCCGAGCCTATGGAATAAAAGTGGAGCTTTTATTGCTCATTCTAATTCATACTGATAAAACATATTTTTCCATAGGCCTAATAGACACATGCTCAAACTTGCACACTTTTGATAGACTTAAAGGGGCAATCTGTAGTTGCCACATCCGTTTTTGGACATACAATTATATATACAGTACCAGTCAAACATTTGGATACACCTACTCATCAAGGGTTGTTCTTTATTCTTACTATTTTCTACATTGTAGAATAATAGTGAAGACATCCAAACTATGAAGATCAAGGAGTATAACATTTATTGGAATGACTGGAACTCTGATGGACTTTGGTTTTTAATGTAAAGATATAATTTAATCGTATTCTTAGATGTAGTCGAAAGAGATGGATTATGAGAAGCCTACATAACCAACCCATAACATAAAGTAAAATGTAACATCCATATATGGCCAGCTATCCTGCAATAAATGTTGTTAAATTGGTAAAGTACATTTGTGTCTTCTTCTAATGCCACTTAAGGGGAAAGTAATCTCAAAGTAATGGAATGTAATCAGATTATGTTACTGAGTTTGGGTAATCCAAAAGTGACACTGTTGATTACAATTTTGGACAGGTAACTAGTAACTGTAGCGGATTACATTTAGAAAGTAACCTACCCAACCCTGGCGGTGATCAGGCCTACCACTGTCGTGTCGTCAGCAAACTTAATGATGGTGTTGGAGTCACGCGCGGCCACGCAGTCGTGGGGGAACAGGGAGTACAGGAGGGGACTAAGCATGCACCCATGAGTCACTAAGCTAAGAATTCTGGGACTGAACACCTCCCTCTGCAACTGGATCCTGGACTTCCTGGCGGGCCGCCCCCATGGGGGCCCCCCTCTCAACATGGGGGGGCCCCCCCCATGTTGAGAGTCATCATGGCAGATGTGTTGGTGTCTAGCCTCACCACATGGGGGCGGCCCGCCAGGAAGTCCAGGATCCAGTTGCAGAGGGAGGTGTTCAGTCCCAGAATTCTTAGCTTAGTGATGAGCTTTGAGGGTACTAGGGTGTTGAATGCTAAGCTGTAGTCAATAAACAGCATTCTCACATAGGTGTTCCTCTTGTCCAAGTTGGAGAGGGCAGTGTGGAGTGCAATAGAGATTGTGTAATCTGTGGCTCTGTTGGGGTGGTATGAAAATAGGAGTAGATCCCGGGTGTCTGGGATGATGGTCTTGATGTGAGCCATTACCAGCCTTTCAAAGGACTTCATGGCTAAAGAAGACAAGTGTAATGGGATGATAGTAATTTAGACAGGTTACCTTGGCGTTCTTGAACACAAGGACTATTGGGGTCCGCTTGAAACATGTAGTTATTACAGACTGGGTCAGGGAAAGGATGAAAATGTCAGTGAAGACACTTGCCAGCTGGTCAGCACATGCTCTGAGTACACATCCTGGTCCTGCGGACCGTCTGCCCCTGCGGCCTTGTGAACGTTAACCTGTTTATTAAAGGTCTTACTTGCATCAGCTACAGAGAGCGTGATCACAAAGTCATCCGGAACAGCTGGTGCTATCATACATGGTTCAATGTTGCTTGTATCAAAATGAGCATAAAAGGCATTTAGCTCGTCTGGTAGGCTCGCGTCAGTGGGCATTTAGTGGCTGAGTTCCCCTTTGTAATCTGTGATAGTTTGCAAGCCCTGCCACAAATGACGAATGTCAGAGCCGGTGTAGTAGGATTTGATCTTAGTCCTGCATTGAAGCTTTGCCTTTTTGGTGGCTTGTTGGAGGTCATTGCAGGTCATTTTTGCCCTGATATTGGAAATGGGCATTTTCAACCGTTGAGATATTTTCTTATTGCCATTTCCTGATTTGTGCATCTCAACAACCTTTTGTCACACATCATTACTGTATTCTCAGGTCTTTCCCATAGTGATGGATGTGTGTCCTGTGTGTCAACTCATATTTATACCCAAGTGAAACAGGTCGTGGCTTACCACTTAAGTGTTACTAATCGCTCAGGTGAACTTAAAAATGTAAAATATGAATGGGAATATACCTCAGTTAGACTTACTCATAAGAATTTCTAGGGGTGCCAATCATTTTGGCACAAATGTTTCTGAGAAAAATATGTATTTTACATTTATTTTTAAAAGTAATTTAACTTTAATTAAAGGTAGCATTTTTGTGAATATTTTGAACGAAAGACCAAAGGGGATAACAGCAAAGACATTTTTTATCATAGCCCGTTTTGCTCATATTTACCAAGGGTGCAAATATTGACGTCATCAATGCACTTATTAATGAAGCCGGTGACTGATGAGGTAAACTCCTCAATGCCATTGGATGAGTACTGGAACATATTCCAGTCTGTGTTAGCAAAACAGTCCTGTAGCTTAGCATCCGCTTCATTGGACCACTTCCATATTGAGCACGTCGCTGGTACTTCCTGTTTTTAGGTTTTTCTTGTAAGCAAGAATCAGGAGGATAAAGTTATGGTTAGGTTTGCCAAATTGAGGGCGAGGGAGAGCTTTGTGTGCATTTCTGTGTGTGGAGTAAAGGTAATCTAGAGTTTTTTTGTCTCCACTAGTTGCACAGGTGAGATACTGGTAGAAATGAGGTAAGGCAGATTTCAGTTTCCCTGCATTAAAATCACCGGCCACTAGGAGCGCCAAATCTAGATGAACATCTTCTTGTTTGCTTATGGCCCTATACAGCTCGTTGAGTGCGACTTTAGTGCCAGCATCAGTTTCTGGTGGTAAATAGACAACTACGAAAAATATGGATGAAAACTCTTGGTAAATAGTATTGTCTACTGCTTATCATGAGGTATTTTAACTCAGGCGAGCAGAACCTTGAGACTTCCTTAATATTAGAGATTGCACTGCAGCTGTTGTTAACAAAGAGGCACACACCTACCCCCTTCAGCTTACCTGATGCTGCCATCCGATCTTGCCGATGCATAGAAAAACCAGCTAGATGTACACTAAGTATACCAAACATTAGGAATACCATTAGGAACACCTCCCACTGCCAGTGATGTTGCTAGTGCTGTCTCTGGCCCAAACTCCAGCACAGTAGGTGCCGGTAATGCACCAATAACATTGCCAACCGTCCAACAAAAAATGATCGGACAGTGAATCTAAAATAGATTTGTAGCTAGCTGGTGAAGCTGGTGAAGCTTTCTATTTATTTTCCAATTAATTTGGTGATCAAGCTAAAGCTGATTGTTCGGTCAGTGCTCTGCTCATGCAGGCGGTACGTGCCAGCTAAACAGAAGGCTTTGTAGAGCATCTGTGTGACGTCGCGCACTCAAGAAGGGTCAACCAATCACTCGCCGAGATTCATGAATATTCATGGCAATGTCCCCAGTCTTCCTATGCCAGGAATTGTTGCGTCCAGTAGCGGAACAAGACTCTCTGAAGAGGACGTAGGTCATAATAAATTCGTCACAATGTGAATGGGCATAACATAGTTCCACCTCTGACACTGCCAAAACAACCGCTATGTGGATGTCAGCTAGCATAGATCTGATAGAATGTAGCTCTAAACTTCCTAATACCTCATCATCAAAGCCTCCTTACCTCAATCTCCCGCTGTCCAAGTTATCTGACTTCTTATGAATATTTAATATTTGACTAGGAAGTTTCCTATCAGAGGATTTAGTGGTTCTCCCTCGCATAAAAACCGTTCATTAATTATGGATCTCCCTCCCTCCCGAGAGGGAGCGTTTTGAACAGCAGGTGTTTAAGTTTAAGGGGGGACACATCACAGATGTTTGCTCGACATTGCACAGAGAAACACCGCTAATTCCCCCACACATATCTGAAAGGGTCTTGGCCTCTCAGATATATTCAACCCCCCCCCCCCCTCTTGAACAACACTAAACAAAAACGTGCTCAATGGTTGCCAGATAAGTCTATCCATTATGTTACTCCAGACCTTGGGCTCTATTCAACCTGTATCAAGGAAGTTCAGCATTACAGCGTGATTGAAATTTAAAGTCAATGTTCCCGAGTTAGTGGAGACTGCATTCACGTATGTCGGCTCATTACCTTCAAATTGGAACGCTTCAGCAAAACAGATCGAAAAGAACCTCTTGTCTCAAATCACTCTAATGACATTGGATCAATAGCCCTGCCGTTCATAACAGTAAACAATTCATAACACTACCAGTAATTGCTTTCTCTGAGGCTTTATTGTGGGGAAAAAAAATTGAAAACACTAGCCACCGAGTCTTGACAGTGGCTTGACCCCAGCTAGCCTCCCCTCATTCCGCGGAGTTTGGCAGCTGAGTGTGAGCGATTGGACAGGGGAGGATGGATAATAAAAAGTGACACTGTCACTTGCTGTCACCACAACAACTAATTTAGTTGGACTAAGGAATTCTTCCACTTGTCATTGCCTTAATTTCTGCTTTCACCCAGTGAGAGAACGCGCGTGTGTGTGTGTATATATCTCTGTTGTACATATACTTTTTATATACAGTATTTAATATAATATATTACATGACCAAAAGTATGTGGACACCTGCTCGTTGAACATCTCATTCCAAAATGGTCCCCCCTTTGCTGCTATAACACCCTCCATTCTTCTGGGAAGGCTTTTCGCTATATGTTGGACCATTCCTGCGAGGACTTGCTTCCATTCAGCCACAAGAGCATTAGTGAGGTTCGGCACTGATGTTGGGCGATTAGGCCTGGCTCGCAGTCTGCGTTTCAATTCATCCCAAAGGTGTTCGATGGGATCGAGGTCAGGGATCTGTGCAGGCCAGTTAAGTTCTTCCACACTGGACAAACCAGTTCCGCATGGACCTCGCTTTGTCATGCTGATAAGAGGAAAGGGACTTCCCCAAATTGTTGCCACAAAATTGGAAGTACAGAATCATCTAGAATGTCATTGTATGCTGCAGTGTTAAAATGTCCCTTCACCGGAACATGGGGCCTAGCTCGAACCATGAACAGCCACAGACCATTATTCCTCCTCCACCAAACTTTACAGTTTGCACTATGCATTCGGGCAAGTAGCGTTCTCCTGGCATCTGCCAAACCCAAATTCGTTCTTCGAACTGACAGATGGTGAAGAGTGATTCATTACTCCAGAGAATACGTTTCCACTGCTCCAGAGTCCAATGGTGGCGAGCTTTACACCACTCCAGCCGACGCTTGGCATTGCGCATTGTGATCTTAGGCTTGTGTGTGACTGCCCAGCCATGGAAACCCATTTCATGAAGCTCCAGATGAACAGTTCTTGTGCTGACGTTGCTTCCAGAGGCAGTTTGGAACACGGTATTGAGTGTTACAACCGAGGGCAGACGATTTTTACACACTACGCGCTTCAGTCTGTGGGCTTGTGTGGCCTACCACTTCACGGCTGAGCCGTTGTTGTTCATAGACATTTCAACTTCACAATAACAGCACTTACAGTTGACCGGGGCAGCTCTAGCAGGGCAGAAATTTGGCAAACTGACTTGTTGGAAAGGTGGCATCCTATGACGGTGAAAGTCACTGAGCTCTTCAGTAAGGCCATTCTACTGCAAATGTTTGTCTATGGAGATTGCATGGCTGTTTGCTCGATTTGATACACCTCTAATTTTGAAAGGGTGTCCACATACTTTTGTATTTATATATATCAAGAAAAAGCATTGAATGAGCAGGTTTTCTAAAACTTTGGATTGAATAAAAATATAAATGCAACATGTAAAGTGTTGGTCCCATGTTTCATGAGCTGAAATAAAATATCCCAGAAATGTTCCATATGCACAAAAAGCTTATTTCTCAAAAATGTTGTGCACACATTTCGGGGGTGCTGAGGAGTATTTCTGTCTCTAATAAAGCCCTTTTTTATAAGCGTCCAGATTAGTCTCCCGCTCCTTGAAAGTGGCAGCTCTAGCTTCATCACAGTGCTGATGTTGCCTGTAATCCATTGCTTCTGGTTGGGATATGTCCGTACGGTCAAGCTGGTGACTGATGTGGTATACTCCTCAATGCCATCGGATGAATCCCTGAACATTTTTCAGTCTGCGCTAGTAAAACAGTCCTGTAGCTTAGCATCTTATTTGTTGGACCACTTCTGTATTGAGCTGGTTTTTGCTTGTCCAATAAGCAGGAATCAAGAGGATAATGTTATGGTCCATTTTGTCAAATTAAGGGTGAGAGGAGAGTTTTGTACGGATCTCTGTGTGAGGATTAAAGGTGATCTAGAGGTTTTTTTCCCCTTTAGTTGCATATGTGAAATTTGGTAAAAACAGATCTGTTTAACCTGCATTGAAGTCCCCGGCCACTAGGAGTGCTGCCTCGCTTATGACCTTATGAGCCATTGAGTGCGGCCTTAGTGTCAACATCGGGTTGTGGTGGTAGACAGCAACGAAGAATACAGATGAACTCTCTTGGTAAATAGTGTGGTCAACAGCTTATCATGAAGTACTCTACCTCAGGCAAGCAACATCTTGAGTCTTCCTTAATATTAGAGATTGCGCACCAGCTGTTGTTGACAGAGACACACACCACCACCCCGATCTTGTCTTGCAGATGCACGGAAAACCTGGGTAACTGTATATTACTCATGTCCTTATTCAGCCACGACTCTGTGAAACATAGAATATTACAGTTTTAAATGTCCTGTTGATAATATAGTCTTGAACGGAGCTTATCCACTTTATTCTCCAGTAGAACGGAGCTCATCCACTTTATTCTCCAGTAGAACGGAGCTTATCCACTTTATTCTCCAGTAGAATGGAGGGCGGATTATCCACTTTATTCTCCAGTAGAATGGAGCTCATCCACTTTATTCTCCAGTAGCACGGAGGGCGGATTATCCACTAGTCGAAGCAGTCTTGCCAGGCATCCGGCTCTTCGACATCTGTAACAGTCTCTCACCGTATCTGTAATCTGATTACAATTAATTTATTTTGTAATCATATTACATGTAATCAGTTACCCACCAATCCTGATTTAACCCTCACTACCCATCTTGTTTCTAACAACATAGATCATAGACACATGGGAAATCAGCAGTTCCCTCACATAACTCCACAGGAATATTATATGGGTGAAGTAACAGGAAAGTACAATGGCGGGCCAAATAAAACCTCTGGGATTCTTAGTTGCTTTTATCACCGCATATACAGGAATATGGGTGAAGTAGGCGAACAGGACCAAAAGTACACGAGACAAACGCAGTACGCACTACACTAAGTTGGTCTTATACCTGGTGTTGTTGTGCTGTGATTACCTTGGTAACATATTACAAAGTTATTGGTAGACTGGCACCGTAGACCTAACGTTGGGTAATCAGTATTCAGCCTAGCAGTGTTGACAGCCAGGCCGCACAGTGAGAGGAATGGCTATGGTTGGTATCCTTGTGGGAGAACATCGTTTTAACATGTATACAGAATGCACCCCAAATGGCACCCTATTCCCTACATAGTGCATTACATAGGGAATAGGGTGTCATTTGGGACGTGACCACAGTGAATAATGTCCACTTCAAAGAGCCAAATGTCCACCGTTCCACCTCCCATGGAGCTAGGGAGGTCACCTCAGCCCACTGGTGATGATGGGAGACATCACTCACCAGAGTTGTGGTGTGTGTCAGACAGATTTGAGCCATTGGCGAGAGAGTGTCACTGTTTTGTCAAAGTGTACAAACTACCCTGTCAACTAGAGCAGGAGGGGGTATCTTGGCAATGTCGCTTTCAATCAGAAGGCCTAAAAATACACCGGCTCCATCAAACTGTCAGGCAACTCAGGGGTATCATTTGTTAAATAGTTTCTTTGAACTAACTTCCCCATCCTGCCAAAGGCCTACAGTAGAGAAAAGTGTGTGACGGATGCTGCGTTTCTTCAACTCTTCGTAGTGTAGCATATACCCATCCACTCTGGGACGATGTGAGTGTTTCCAACAGGAAATAAACTCACTGTGCTTTAATATATATATATATATATATATATGTTTTTTTTGTGTGTTCAGATGAGAAATTTGGGGCTCGGTGTCATTCTCTACAGTACCAATATGAGGATACTTTTACCAAATTGTTGATTTTGTGTTGGGGGGGGTAGAAGTTGTGTCGATCAGTGAAAAGCTTTGCAGTTATAATTAATAATGAGATTTTTTTTTCACTGCGAAGAATAAGAATTCGGTAGGAGCATCAAGTGAAAATGTATGCAA
The DNA here is from genome assembly GCF_057628025.1 of Oncorhynchus mykiss. NCBI lineage: Eukaryota > Metazoa > Chordata > Actinopteri > Salmoniformes > Salmonidae > Oncorhynchus > Oncorhynchus mykiss. The sequence continues at coordinate 50,834,770 of NC_143036.1, forward strand.
TCATGAAATCGTAATCGTTTCTTACCATAAAACAAGTACAAAGAGTTAACACTCCGTGTGAATGCAGTCATATATTCCCTTCCACCACATTACACAAAATAAAATGCAGAACAGGTCTTTACAATATACTTAGCTGGTAATGCAAAAATACGTTGAGAAACACTATTGTTAGTGTGACCTATACCGTGGGAGTTATTTTTTACATGATTTCACAGCCTTTGAAACACCTGCCCTCTAGTTTCTGTAAGGGTCATTATCAGGTCTCCATCCATCTGTCCTGTAGTGACATCAAGTGGCCGAATGTGGGAATTGCAGTCTTCGGACCTCAAATCAACAAGTACCTCCATGCTCATTTGGAATGACTAACATTACTCTTATAAGTATCGATAGGTGTAGTACAAAGGATTACAATACAGAGAATGGGAAATACTTCATTTTATTTAAATAAAAAAATGTACATCACATATTTTACAATAGACATTGTCTTCTTTAAAAACGCAAAGGATTACGTTATTTTATATAAATTCCTCTTTCGTCATTTTAGTCCTTGGACACACAGATGACATAATTACCCACAACTGTCAGATGATTGCAGTATATTGAACTTCGCAGTGATATACTGTACGGGAATATCATGAAGTAATTGACTAACGTTTACATTTAGTTAGAACTAATACTTGGTTAACACAATGAGACGCACAGAAGGAGACCAATAGAAACTAGAGTAGAAACCAGTGAACAGCAGCTCTCCGAGTCACCATGATGACCTCTGCTGCCTGTAAGGAAGGCCTGTGAGTGATCCAAAAACAGCTAAAAGATTATCATGACTGTACCATGTACCACACAGCACTACCCTATGAACGATCACTGACATTTTTTTGTTGCAGCGTGAATATAATCTGACTAGAATGTTCTCGGCTGTCACGGTCTACCTACTGTTAGCCTGGTCCCAGGTCTGTCACTAGATGCATGATTCAACTCCTTGGACTTTTATCACCATGCTACTCAGTACATGTACACAGTATATGCTATGACAACAAACTCGACAGAAGAGCTAAAACTTTAGCTTTAGCTATTAAAGTATTATAAAACAGATCAGGGATCAGGGTTACGTTTGCCGTTGGGATGACGCTGAGCAGCAGAGGTTGTCCTGAGACCAGTCTGAGCAGATTTTTTAAAAAGCTGACAGTTGACACACTAACTCAAAAACGCAAGAGGAAGATGTCTGTCCAGTCTTCATGACTCCACCTGTGGCAAGGAGCTCAAACCGGCATTCCAAACAAAACAAGAAATGAATTCTGTCTTTTAACCCAACCTTCAGTAAACATGTAGGTGTTGGCAGAGCATGGGCAGCAGTAAAAAGAAGAAAAAAAACAACATTTTGGCAACAACAAAAAAAATGAACTAGGAGTTTTACAGCAGTAACACAATACATTCTGTGTGCGCCTCTTTTAGGACAGACCCTGATTTCAAAGTTGGTGGTTACTACTCGACTAAGTTCCAGGTAAGCATTAAGACGACAGTAACGTGAAGTCAGACAACCATTCAAATCAACACACTAACAGCATGAGTTCCTTAGACAATAGACGACCTATAGAAATGACATTTCACACCCAGTCATAAGACGATAACTGACACAGTTCATACGGGCTTGTTAACAGTGTGGGAAGATGAATGCTTTTTAGGGGACTAGCTTGTTGTGCTGAGAGGCAAAAAACAAAAGGATCTGAGAGCATAGTATAATCTACTCTCTCATTTGAAGCAAACGATAGACCAGAAATACGCCCAGATGTCCACAATAACTCTTCCAGCCATTTTACAAAACACAGAAAGGTGTCCACATCCACTGGGTTTGGCATTCATGACAATTCTACATATCAAACCTATCTGACAAATAAAAAGACCAGCTTTTAAACCCACACCGGTGACAATGATGAAGTGACATTGAAATATTCCGTTCAAAACTACTTCTTCATCCTGCTGTGAATGAAGACTACGGAACCAAGCAAGAAATACTGACAAACTCCCGGACGAATTAACTAGTTACTAGTCAAGTTAACCAAGTTCAAATTTACTCCTGAATAGGACAGCACATTGTACACATCTGACCACTCCAGTGTTAATACTACAGGTTGGTATTAGTGGTATTACCGTTAAAAAAACTACCATAGTATTACTATACCGTAACATGTCACTAAATACTGAAGTAACAGGTACTGGGCCTTGAGACACTGCAAAAATCATTAGTATGTGTATGTGACCTACAGTACGCACCTTAAGGATGTGTTCGTCTACTAGGCTAAAGCCAAGGCATTAACTCATCTTTTAGGCCCCGGGGTTACTCAGCACACAAGTGTAGTTCACTGAACCAGCAATGTTACATTTAAACTACGTACCTTCAGTTTCGACACATTATTCAGGGTTTAGGTCTGCTATGACTCTAGTTTTATAACACAATCCACAGATCCAGGACCTGCCTTTAACTAAGTCCAGTTCCTCATCATTCCATTGGTTATTAGAAAAACAAGCGGAATTGAAAAGAAAAGGCATTTGAAAACGTTTCACAACGAACATCATCGCCAAGGGTCCCCACCGCTGTGCGTGACACACAGTACAGGTCAGTCGTGAGTGTTGAACGCACAACACACATACACGTCATATGCAAACAGACATCTGAACGCAGACGGTTTGTTGCTGAAATGTGCGCGAGTGTCTCCAAGGACAAATCTACAGCAGCGATGTAAACGGATGGAAAAGGCTTCTTGTCGTGTTGAACGTGGTTTCCGATGCTAGCTCGATGTCCACAGCTTTTTGTTTTCTACACAAACATCTAGCTACCGTACGGTTCCGTGCAAGACCAGCAGTAACACCGACTCAAGACGTCACGAGAAAGAGAGAAGACAGGTGAGTAGAGACGCACGATGTCTTGGCAGCTCACACACACACACATCTCTCTGAAGCAAATGAAAGCTGGCAGGCAGGCAGGAGAGCCAGCTCCTTTCCCTATGATGAGAAGTCTGTGTTAAAAATAATGACCCCCCCCTCCCCATCCTTCTTCCTACAGTGTTGGAATGTATTCACCATCCCTATTGGACTATAAGTCCCACCTCCACACACACCAGACAGAGGGGCGAGCGCGCACACCAGACAGAGGGGTGAGTGCGCACACCAGACAAAGGGGCGAGCGCGCACACCAGACACCTCTCAGTCATAAAAGAAGACTGTCCAGTCACTGTAAATAAGAGAGGGAGGAGAAGAGGTGTGTCCCATCACTTCCCCCAATTGTCTTTTCTCCAGCCAGGGAGGGTTCAGGGGTAGGTGGCCCAGCCCTGACCCCAGCCCAGGCCTCTTTCCATGGGGATAAGCAGGGCTACAGTTCAGGGCTACAGCTCAGGGCTGCCCAAGGGCTGTCTGGAGGTGGTTGTGATCTTCATGTACTGGGTGAAGATCGCCTCGAAGGCCTCGTCTCGATGGATCATGGCACCAAACACCAGAGGCTGAGGAGACAGAAATCCCCAAATCATATTTAATTTTACTCAGAAATATGTGAAGGATAATAAAAAAGGTCAAATGAGTCTTTATTTCCTCCATACCTTCTGTGTGGAGGGAGTGGCTATGGAGATCCCCATTCCTGACCCAGGTAAGACAGACAGCACTTTGTACTGGGAACAGAGAAGGTATCAGATAAATACAATTATGATCCATTCATTTCAAAAGGAATCTATCAGTTGCTGGAAGATGCACATCAGGATGTGACATCACAGAAAACACAGAAAGGATATGACAAAAACATTGAATTAGTTGAGTGTGTAGATCGACACCTTCTGGATATCTGTGATGTCCGCCAGCTTAATGACCTTATTCTTCTTGGAGGAGGCCGATTTGGAACTGGAGCTCTCGAAGCACAGATAACTGAGACACAAAGAGACAGATGGTGAGAGAAAAGGAGGAGGAGGAGGAGAGAACCAAAGATGGAGAGGAGAGTCAGCACAAATCATCCACTCTTGGATCTAGCGCTGAGAATCTGCAGCATAATGGCAACATTTCGTGGCACATTGTACACAGCCACATCAGAGAGTAAAGATGGCACACCTAAAAGGATGAGCAGACCACTAGAGGTGAAAAGCTACTGTTATGAGAGGCTGTCTACCAGTTTGGTCTCGTAGAGAATCCGTACTTGACGAGACAAGCTAGTGTGATGAGTTAGGTCTACTTACTTCTCTGTAACATAGAGCATGCCGTTTCGTATGTAGTCCGTTGGCATCTTCCGGTCTCTGTTGATGAGGCAGCACCTCCACCCATTCTCACACACTGTAGACACACAAACAGAAAAACTGTTTATATTGATTTACTTCCACAAGCGGCTGGACAGCTCCCCAAATGTATTTTAACAACAAACAAAAAAGTTAAATGGCAGAAAAAGAAAAAAACTAAATATTTTAGGTGCAGTTAGTCCTCTGACCTGGTAGAGGGCGCTCATTCTCTGAGACGTTGAAGATCTCATGAAAGGCTCCCTTCTTGGTGCTATGAATCCTGGCGCTGTCAGCATCCAGGCTTACACCGCACGGGACGGTTGCTAGGCTACCTCTAGCCACCACAGGCTGAATCTAGAGAGGAGGGGGTGTGGGAGGAGGGGGAAGACACACAGAGGGAGGAAAATGAGGAGAAGGAGTTGGAGAGCGGGTGGGGAAGGAGGAGGAGGAGGAAGAAGAGGAATAATTTTACTACAGAGCACTACTGTAGCCATCTTCCACTACGGATTCTCTCGGAGACTAAACTGGGAGACAGCCTCTCACAGAGATAGGAAACATAAGATGGAGGCCATTCATCTGTACACAGTAGGAGTATGTGCTCCTCATAACATAGCCTTGCAAACAACTTGTGTCTTATCTAACATCAGCCTCAGGGTGAGGTTCTCGTGCAAAGCGCAGAGCACACTCATAGACACAGTACACTTACAGTACATGTAGGTAAATCAGTCATCTTTGTTAGTTTCATTTCTAAGTGAGGACATTGCTATGTAAACTTAATTTATTGAATTGTCTATTCCATCCTCTACACTTCTGCCCTGAAGTGTGCACTGGTTCACTACCCCTCAATGTATAGATTTATGGTGGAACATTGCCCACCTGTTTTTTGCCTATGCATACTTACACCCACCAATCCAATGCTTTTAGTGAAGGGTAAATCCCTGAAGGGGGGTGAGCGAGTGCACACGTCAGGCGGGGGGGGGGGGGGGGGGGGGGGGGGATCAGAAGTCAGTGTACAGTACAGACAGTATGGTATAGTAGTGGATTAGTTAGTGTATGTAATGCTGGGAGTGAGAGTAGGGAGCTCTGCAGATAAATGGCCATGCCGTTTACAGCTACAGTACAATATACGCCCTCATGCTGCAGGCAGGCAGGCCGGCCCCTAACTATACAGTAGATAGATGGGATTATTTGTAACGTTACATAGCAGTAGAATAAGTCTTAGAATAGCAGTAGAATAAGTCTTAGAATAGCAGTAGAATAAGTCTTAGAATAGCAGTAGAATAAGTCTTAGAATAGCAGTAGAATAAGTCTTAGAATAGCAGTAGAATAAGTCTTAGAATAGCAGTAGAATAAGTCTTAGAATAGCAGTAGAATAAGTCTTAGAATAGCAGTAGAATAAGTCTTAGAATAGCAGTAGAATAAGTCTTAGAATAGCAGTAGAATAAGTCTTAGAATAGCAGTAGAATAAGTCTTAGAATAGCAGTAGAATAAGTCTTAGAATAGCAGTAGAATAAGTCTTAGAATAGCAGTAGAATAAGTCTTAGAATAGCAGTAGAATAAGTCTTAGAATAGCAGTAGAATAAGTCTTAGAATAGCAGTAGAATAAGTCTTAGAATAGCAGTAGAATAAGTCTTAGAATAGCAGTAGAATAAGTCTTAGAATAGCAGTAGAATAAGTCTTAGCTACATAGTTGTGGAATATTCAGACACACTAGTTAGCTCTGTTTTTCCAAGGGTTACCTGGCAAATGATTTTAAAAATCGAGTGATTGTTCTACTAAATTGGAATCACTAGAAAAGTTTTACCTTACCTGATTATCTTACCATCGATATGAAGGAATAACAATTGTGTGTTCTAGGAGGTAAACTATGTGGGAAATAAGAGGTGCTACTGTAAACCGGACTATAGTGTATTACTACACTAGTCACATTGAAGTGGCTTTTAACAGTGGTGCTTTGGGTTTGTGGCAGCACACTGAACAACCTGGTTACTACAGAGTATGTCTGGGAAAATGGATTAAAACAAATGTCACAAATCAATTCAGAATTGGTTCAAGTAAAGGGTTCAACATTATGACATTATGGCCCACGAAAAGTGGATATTGACATTGACATTTTTGATCCATTTATTCAAACACTCAGTTAATGCTGGGAGGTTTTGTCGTGAACCACACGCGCGCACACACACACTTATACATGTTTTAGCTGGTGGCACACACAGGCACTATGTAACGTAAGGGGACAGAGGCACACCAGAGTCCCTACCTTCTCAGACCCAGACAGCTGAGAGAGAGAAACAAAACACAACGTATAGTTGACAGTCACTAAAGCAAAAGACCATCTAGCACCACTAACAGTACTGCCAACTGGCTGAGGAAACAGACCAAGATAAGACATCGCAAACACTCAACACACGGTCACATACAGACACACAGACACACACGCATATGACAGAGCATGACATTCAGGTGGCAGTGTCGAGGTAAATTAGGTTTGTTTAAAGGGTTACATTTTTTTTTAAAGTGGTTAAGGCTCATCATGGTTATTTTTAAATCAAAAATCTATGCTTGAGTTGTAGTAGATACTTTTGTATTGTGGTTATGGTTTAGTTATTTAGCATTTGGATAAGGGCTAGTGTTCGGGAAGTTTGGGTTGGATAAACAATTGGTTCCTTTCTCTATGGGGAGAGTTATTTGTGCGTGCCCAGAGTAAGTTATGTCAGATCACTGTGTGTGTGTGTGTGTGTGTGTGTGTGTGTAATTGTGATTGTATGCTGGATATGTTGCGTGCGTGTGGATATGTACATGTGCGTCTGTGTACGCCATCATAAGTGCGTGTCCTCACCCGTCGAGACATTGTAGCGTTGGTCCTCTCCTTCAACTGTGGATCAGTTGGTAGGTTGTTCCAGTCGATGTGAGGGGTGTCATATTTGTCCCTCAGCTTGGGACAGCTCTTAAACAAGAAGTCTATGATGAAGAACTTGATCCCTGCATACAGCCCTGAGAGAAAAAGAAGAGACTTTAAAAAGCCAATTCTCTTCAGATTAAAAACAAGTTGAGACAGTAATGTTGCTAAGCACAATGGATGGCACAAAAAAAAATTATTGTTGGTATACTTTATTGTTTACACTTTTTATGCATTTCATAAAACGTGTCTCTGCTGTAAACTAAACAGGCACCAACAGGGAACACACAGGAGAAGACTAATTGCTTTAGAGAGGAACAAACAATGAATCTCAGTGTGCCAAGAGACAATGCCCCTGAGCAGCAATGAAGAGAACAAAGGGGTGTTTTTATATTGAATGTTACGTAACTATAGCATTTCACTCAGTGTGTGTGTGTGTGTGTGGCTGCAGCAGCGTGTCTGTGTGTGTATGTTTATGTGTGCTTGTACTCACCAATCATGAAGCCCACGAGTTTATAGGGCAGTATGCAGGAGGAGAGAAAGGTAACCCACAGGCTGATGTAGAGCTTCTGAGTGATCTCAGGCTGCACCCACATGAATAGGCTGCACACACACAGGGCGACAGAGCGAGGGGCGAGAGAGAAACCATTTTGATTAACTATTCAGACCAACATCAGAGGGAAAGAGCATAGAATGGTAAGACAGTGAAACAACCATTTCTTACTTACTTTTTTATTTTCTCCAAAACATCCGCCATCTTACCAAAAAGGTTCTGTGAAAAAAAAGCCCAGAAAAATGACTTTCCCAAAACACACAATGTCTTAATGTGGTGTGCGTCTGTGTGTGTATTTGTGTGATGACGTGCGTATTTATGCGTGCTTGTGTGTGTCGGTGCTGGCTACTACTGTACCTGGGCTTTTTGTGCCACATCAAGCACTAACTGGAACTTTTCAGACACAGTCAAATCATCCTTTGACGGTTCCTGCACGAAACAAACCCAAACAAAATCAGCTCATGCCATAAGGCAGGAAATACGACAGGCCACTTCCTGTGGGATCAGGAAGCTAAGAGGAAGTCATGTGAAATGGGAGGCGTCTTACTATAGGATCCGTAATGTCCGGCACAATGCTCCACTGAATCCTCCAACCTCTGAAAAGGGAAGATGTAAAAATGTCAACAACAACAAACAAACTCTAAAAGCAGGACGGGCACCTGCGGATCAATTTCAAATGATCTTACTGTTGAGAGTTCAAATGAAAGAACACACACATTTTGGTTGTGCATAAGCAGTTTCTCTTATGTCAGTCACTGACTGTCACGTAATTTGCCCGTGTCAGCTAATATTTTTTAGATTGGTAAATTAGTTTAGCGGCCAGCTATCTACACTTTTAGTAATCGCACCCTTTGATTTTTAAGTCATTCACTCAAAATTAAAAATCGGCATTTGTTTATCTGCAGTCTAGAGGGGGCCTTTAGAATGTTTTGTTTCGCAAAGTGGCAGGGAACAACGTTTTGCTTGGGGTCTCTAAAAAGACTAGGGACGGTTCTGACTGCATGTGTGGGGTCTGCACCCGCCAGCCTCTGTGGTCCCCCATGATGAGTTTATATTTTTGGAAGCCCCACCCCTATCAAAGTGGCCCATCCCTGCTCTGAATAGATTCTGAGAAAATGAGCTGCACCACATTAAATAGGTAGGTACAGTGTAATTACATGTAAGAGAGTGGCGTATGAATTTATTGATCAAAACTTGGTAAATATGAACTCAACATGTAAAAGTATTGGTCCCTTGTTTCATGAGCTGAAATATAATGTGCACACACACACACACACACACACACACAGTTACTTCTTTAATGTTCCTGTTAGTGAACATTTCTCCTTTGCCAAGATAATCCATCTACACAACCGGTCCAAAGTTTTAGAACACCTTCTCATTCAAGGTTCTCTCTTTATTTTTTTCTACATTGTAGAATAACAGTGAAGACATCAAAACTATGAAATAACACATATGGATTCATGTAGTAACCAAAAAGTGTTAAATCAAAAATACATTTTATATTTGAGATTCTTCAAATTGCCTTGATGACAGCTTTGCACACTATTGGCATTCTCTCAACCAGCTTCATGAAGTAGTCACCTGGAATGCATTTCAATTAACAGGTGTACCTTGTTAAAAGTTAATTTGTGGAATTTCTTAATGCGTTTGAGTCAATCACACTTAACCAGCATGGCTAATACAGCATTCTGCAGTGATACGCCATCCCATCTGGTTTGGGCTTTGTGGGACTATCATTTTTCTTTTCAACCGGACAATGACCCAACACGCCTCCAGGCTGTGTAAGGGCTATTTGACCAAGAAGGAGAGTGATGGAGTGCTGCATCAGATGACCTGGCCTCCACAATCCCCCGACCTCAACCAAAATGAGATGGTTTGGGAGGAGTTGGACTGCAGAGTGGAGGAAAAGCAGCCAACAAGTGCTCAGCATATGTGGGAACTTCTTCAAGACAGTTGGAAAAGCTTTCCAGGAGAAGCTTGTTGAGAGCATGCCAAGAGTGTCAAGTGTCATGTGCAAAGCTGTCAAGGCAAGTGGCGGCTATTTGAAGAATCTCAAATATAAAATATATTTGGATTTGTTTAACACTTTTTTGGGTTACTACATGATTCCATATGGGTTATTTCATAGTTTTGATGTCCTCACTAAAAATAAAGAAAAACCTTTGAATGAGTAGGTGTTCTAAAACTTTTGACCGATAGTGTACCTGACAGGTTGGCATATCAAGAAGCGGATTAATCAGAGTGATCATTACACAGGTGCAACTTGTGCTGGGGGCAATAAAAGGCCACTAAAAACGTGCAGTTTTGTCACACAACGCCACAGATGTCTCAAGTTTAGAGCGAGTGTGCAATTGGCAAGCTGACTGCAGGAATGTCCAACCTGTTGCCAGATAAGATTAAATTAATTCCTCTACCATAAGCCACCTCAAATGTTGTTTTGGAGAATTTGGTAGTACGTCTAACTGGCCTCACAACCGCAGACCACGTGTAACCACACCAGTCCAGGACCTCCACATCACCTGCGGAATCATCTGAGACCAGCCAACCGAACAGCTGATGAAACTGGGTTTGCACCTTAAACTTTCTGCACAAACTGTCAGAAACCTTCTCAGGGAAGCTCATCTGTATGCTCGTCGTCCTCACCAGGTTCTTGACCTGGGCGTCGTAACCAACTTCATTGGGGAAATTCTCACCTTAAATGGCCACTGGCACGCTGGAGAAGTGTGCTCTACACGGATCAATCTCGGTTTCAACTGTACCGGGCAGACAGCGTGTATTGCGGCATGTTGACGAGTGATTTGCTGATGTCAACACTGAACTGAGTGCGCCATGGTGGCGGTAGGGTTATGGTATAAGCTACGGACAACGAACACAATTGCATTTTACATATTACCCATTGAGCACGTTTGGGATGCTCTGGATCGACGTATACGACAGCGTGTCTAAGGTCCCGACAATATCCAGCAACTTCGCACAGCCATTGAAGAGGAGTGGGACAGCATTGCACAGTCGTCAGTCTGATCAACTCTATGCGACAGAGCTGTGTCACCCACAATGAGGCAAATGGTGGTCACACCAGATACCGTCTGGTTTTCTGATCCACGCCCCTACTTTTCTTTCTTTAAAAAAGGTCTCTCTGACCAACAGAGGCATATCTGCATTTCCAGTCATGTGAAATCCATAGATTAGGGCTTGATTGATTTAAATTGACTGATTTCCTGAGAAGAACTGTAACTCCGTAAAATCTTTGAAATTGTTGCATGTTTGCATTCACACCGTTCCATGTCCTTTCCTACAGCTCAGCTAAAAAAAAACAAACACTCCAAATAAGCTCCATTCATTAAAATCACAATTTAACCAACACTCATCTATTTTTGTGACTACCTGGACCTAACCAATTGGTTTTTAAGAAACCAAACCATATGGATTTGAATGGAAACTATTTGTTTAAACATGAAAAAGGTGAATGGAAGAAGCAAACCATTTCCAAATGGGCTACATGTCACATTAAACAGCATATAAACACTCTAAATAGGCCAGGAGCCAGACAGGGAGCCTAAGGAACGAAAAATAATTATTTAGGGCTATATTATTTCAAGGCTATAGACTACAAAGAAATACATTGTGAAGCATTTGCGAGTGCTACACAATAGGCTGGTAGGGACATTAAGCCCTCAGCATTCCGTTGCGTTACATCAGTACAGTCTATAAAATTGTGATATACTAAGTATTAAATTCAATTTAAAACAAAAAAAAAAGTGCCTTTGAATTCATTTTTATAATACATTTTTAGAAATCCGAGTTTGGCCAGTCTGGGGCTTCAGGCTTACGTGACGGTACATGGAGAACCGGCCAGGAGCAGAGAATATCCCCTCACTTGCAGAGTCACTGGGGATGATAAACACCCTTTTGGCGAATCTTTTCAGGCTGTGCAGAGATGCAGAGTTGGTTTTTATTTATTTTTCTATATGTAGGTCTAAAAAGGTTTTTAGGCTAAATAACCCAATCAAAACAGAAAGCTCCTTGAACGTGGGAATATGCCAGGCCTATTGTATAGATCATAGAACAAAACATTTACGAAACGTTTAAGAGATTTAGATGTGTTATAAATACTTTGCTACAACTTCGTTATATATCCACCTTAGTTGTGGACACTACATCACTGCACTCCCTTCCCTTGGTCCTCATCTTTATAAAAGTCACCTCGATTTAGCACCTGTGTGTTTTATCAGTTTATGAAAATACTTAGTGAACTCCATGACAGTGTAGCTGAGGCAGCACACGAGTAGACCACAGATGCATGCTGGGCCAGGCATGCCCTGAGTTCGTGAAGTGAGTGCTACCGGAACAAAATTGGAGCGGATGAGAAGTCCGACGCTCCAGTCTTTGGGAATTTGGGCACGCTCCGCTCGAGCTCCACTCACATACTCTGGTTCAGTGTAGTTGGATCACTCAGCGTCATCAATACATGACAATGTAATATCAATGTGTGTGTGTGTGTGTGTGTGTGTATGCATGTCTCACTTAGCAATGAGGTAATTCAAGGAGAGCCTCAGGATGGCCAAGAAGAGGAGCATGGGGATGGCCCAGCCATGCCACGCAGCATTCATGTAGATCTGAGACCGGAGGAAACAAATGGCATTCGTCATTTCATCCAGCACTTAGCCTGCATCCTATTTCTCGCAATCACTAGATGTAATATACAAGTCTTCCAAATGACAAGCACTACTGAATATAGTGGGAGATCTGGGACATCGAATGAGAGGAAGTTGAAGAGACAAACAGAAGAGACATTTGGTCAATGTCCATCTCTGTGGAATAGCATGTGTCAAAGTCGAGAGAAGGGTTTCCAGTAGTCAAACTCCTACAGTTACATATTAGTTTCCTTACACTGTAAGCAGTCTAGGGACATGGTATGACAGCGATCCATGCTTTGGTTTTGTTCATCCGTCACCAAATGACAACTTTTTATATTTGTGGCACAAATCCAATGCAAGTCAACGATACCAATATTAGCATTTTTTTGGGGCTTCATGTCTAAATCATCCTAAAAGTTACTCAAATGAATTGTGTAGCACAATAAAGTTACTTCTAGATGATTTGGACATGACTCGCATATCTTAAAAAAAAAAAAGACAGATAGGAGCAGTTGTACTCACTATGAAGGAAATAGCTGAGGTGTACACGGAGTGCCAGTTGGATAAGGCTGAGAGGTTCCTCATGAAGTTAGTGACAGGTCTAGCTCCTCGCTCTGGGGAAAATACAAACTCAGTCATCAACTTGTCACATTACAATATCTGACAGCAGTAGCTCAACGGCAGAAGGTGTGACTGTTCTGAGTGGGAATTCATCTATAAATACTCACTGAGTCGCCTCATGTTCTCTGTTAGCCTGGAGAGAGGGACACACAAAACTGTAGATGTTACAACAGGACTTTTAGCATGCACTTTACACAGACACCACACAGTGGGGGAGCACAATCCTCAAACGTCTACTAAAAGAGCGAAATGTTCCTGCGGAGGTAGCAACACCTCAACCCACTGATCATTCTGTTTATGAGTCACACAGAGGCAAGGAGGAGAGGAAAGAATGAAGAGCTCAATCCATTTCTCTAGGTTCTCTCCACAAAAGGTCTGCTACAATACATTCTACATTCTTTATTTCTAGAGCTTTCCACCTGTGCTGCCAACTTTTATCCAATCCGTGTGCACTTCAAACCGTGTACGTACGTGTGTGTTTACAGTACTCGTCTGCCTACGGTCACAGCAGCCAATGACCTGAAGGATGAGTAAACCCTGTACAATCTGATCTGTGCTGAGCAGCAAAATGAGCCAAGTCCTAGACTGAACCCAGCTAGCTTAAAGTGGAGCATAATGTATGAGTTGCATCTAGACAGTGATCTAAGATCAGTGAGGAATTTAGGTTAGAATTGGGGGATAGTGAAGCTGATCCTAAATCAGTGCCCGAGGGCAATGTCTATAGCCTCAGTCAATGGCTGCAGGGAGTGTGGTAGTGTGGTCGAGCCACCACCAGAGGGCACAGACACTGTATTCAGTGATGTGCAACATATAGAGAAGGTCCAGAGATTGAGAGTGTGTATAGGATTCACATCACTACTGTTAAGGTTGGGGTGAAAGACTACTGTTTCTGTGAGTGGTAGAGTACTGGCCATGTGGGGTGCAACAAATTCACCATGTTCCGATAGACTACTACAACGCAGCCTCTCAATGTGATTGCCGTTTTCACCACCTCATTCAGTACTCACCTTTTAGAACATAGAAATACATTTACAAGAACAGACATTCCAATTTAAACCAATAATCCATGATGGGGAGGACCCATTCATTCTATTGTATTTCTAGGATTTTGACAACCCATCGTATGAGCACAACGACACACCTTTTAGCGCTTAGCGGTTCCTCAGCCTCCACAGTGTTCTCCTCCGGGACGAAGCGGAAGTCTTCGATGTAGACCCCCAACCTGTCATAGAGCCACCTCCACGCCCGCAAGTACAGGGTCTCCCCCTGCGGCGGCTTCTCTTTGTCTGGAGGGGGCAGAGTTGAAGGTCACGGTCTCAATAGGCTTCTTTATTTGTTAGTGGGCGCTTCACATTACTGCACACGAAGAGGACGCATGTCTGTTCTTTTTGTCTTTCATCTCGTCACTGAACATGAATAAAATGCACATTCGAAAGACAGGGAACGAGGGAGAGCGAGGACAAGACAGACACAGGAAGAGAGGTTTACAGGCAGCGCAGGTTTATAATTAGTACAATGAAGGTGCCTCCCTGTCGGTTTGGAGTTTCTGTGACCAAGGGCAACTACCTACCTGAAGCCGTTTATTAAATGAAGACGGGTAGAGAAGGAGATACAGGTCTGTAGATCGCCCTGTTAAGACGCTGGTTTAATTTAGAGTTAATACCAAAGACCCATTAACCTAAATTACACACTGAGCTCCTTGTGTGTCTCGTACAGAAACACAAATTCAAGTACGCACATTCTACATTTGGCGAGGCTGCTCTAACTAACACCATGGGCCTGTTTGGCCTAGATTAAACCTAGCCCATTTCCTACAATAAAACCCTCGCCAGTGTCACCAGCGCCTGAAGCTACTAGACAAACTGGTTTTGGAACCCTAAAACAGTGATCAGGAAGCCTAAAATAAAACCCTTACCAGTGTCACCAGCGCCTGAAGCTACTTGACAAACTGGTTCTGAAACCCTAAAACAGTGATCAGGAACCCTAAAATAAAACCCTTACCAGTGTCACCAGCGCCTGAAGCTACTTGACAAACTGGTTCTGGAACCCTAAAAGAATCAAGATTTTTGCTTTTACAAAAGATACTTCTACAAAAGATACTTCTTTCTTCCAGCCTGCTGGCAGATAGGCTGCCTGCCAGTAATCTGTGCTCCACACACACACTAAAACATATATCTGGTAAACAGGATGTTTTTAGCACCCAGAATGTGTTCTGCACTAAACAATGCTATTAAAGCTGCTCGTCCTTACGGTTGGGTTAGAGTTTTAAAATGAATGGGGAAACGGATCCTTTTTGAAGAAATTGTTTTGATATGAGAACACACACACACACATTAACTTTGATGAAAAATAGGTATTCTGCATTGTCTCAAGTGATTCAAGATCCTTTGTGAGTGTGTTTGTCAATATGTGAAATCCCCCATGGAGAAAATAGATTCTCCATCATTCTGAATCCCCCCCCTCCCACATATAGGGTTATTACAGTCTTCCCACAGTCCCTATAGAGTCACAGGAAACGTCGGTCCCCTGTTCTTTTCCAGTCAGGTCTACAGCCCCACCGGGCTATCACTGGCTTCAACCAGACTCCTGAATGCCTTCCCACAGTCCCTGGCTGCCCTGTAGTCCTACAAACCCTTTTATTTCACCGATGGGAGTTACTGCTGTTTCTGACAAAGGTTTCTTCTGACCCAAGGCTCGTTAAATACGGAAACTGGCATCTTATTTAAGATCTTTACAGATCTGGGATCAGTGTGAGCAGTATCAATCTGGTCTCTTCAATCCATAAACCGTAGAGATAGGGGGGCGGTTTTTGGGGTTTACTATCAGCGGTCATAGGCGTTACACCATCGTCCACTTTCTGCCTTGCTTACCTGCGTCTTTGCCATTGGCAGCAGGCGTTGGAGACGGGGGTTTACGGGCAGGCTGTGGCGGCGAGTCTTCCAACCTGATAGAAGTATAGGGAAAAAAAAGGAGAAAAAAATAGAAAAAGATTGTTTGTTTACATAGTGTTGCAAAGACTCATTCAAGTACACCCTTCATGGGATTTATGCCGCCTCTAAATGTTGGTTATTTGATGTATAATGCATCATGCCCTCTATGCCCTTGTAGACCTTACTGTAAGGACAAGGAGACATTCCACATTCCACACAGAAGACAGACAGACCGAGAGACACACCGAGAGACAGACAGAGAGGGATGTAACTATCTCCAAGTGAGCAACACTTAGAGAATGAGATGACACACATTATGTTCCCCTCGCTCTCTCCATCACCGACCTGGATTTTAGAACCTCGTTCATTCTCAGTTCGAGGTCGAGCCTCTTCCCCCTCTCCCTCTCCAGCTCTTCCTTTATCTTCTCCACATTTGTTTCCTCTCGTAGCTTCCTCAACTCCTCTTCTGAAAAACAACACATTAAATGACTGGTATCATGATGACAATGAGGATTATCACCACATTTGTTTACCCCTGTTAAGCCACAGACAGACGAACACAATTTCCATTTGTTCAAAATCTGGTTTTGCAAAACCTTTGAGATGATCTGGATCATATTGTCACATCTTTACAAGGGGCCGTTTCAGAACAACAGTGTTATTCTGGTAGCTTCTGAGCTGTGATTACATTTCAACCTCTGCAGACGGCAGTACAGAATGATAATCATGGGATGAGATTGTGATCCTCTTACATTGTCCCACTTGGCTCCTTTCACTGCTATGCTATGTATCCTGAGCCGAGCCACTGCGATGCTAAGAGGCTGGTCACTAGTCACAATACACAGCTGACAGAACACTCCGGTAATTGTTTCACTAACGTCCCGTTTCTTTCTCGTTTCCTCTTTTCCTCGCTTCCTCTTTCAGTCTCTCTGATCCTCTTCTTTCTTACTGACCTCTTTCCCTCCCTCCCTCCCCTCCCTCCTCGCCTGGCTGACTCCAGTAGTGTCAGGTGTCATCAGGTGACCGGGCAGACCATGACTCCTCTCAGCCCCATGCCGGAGCTCAGCCCTGTGTTCATGCTCACACAACCAGAGTCTCATGAATACTGGAAGAGAGAGGGCAGCTCCTCTCACAAAGACTGGAGGCACATGGTTGATGAACATGGCACATTAACAGATACCAAAAGTGACGCCAGATTCAAATCTTTGCAAAGTGACTGCAACACACACACACACAAAAAAGAAACGTACTCTCACTGTCAACTGCGTTTATTTCAGCAAACTTAACATGTGTAAACATTTGAATGAACATAAGATTCAACAACTGAGACAAGCTGAAGAAGTTCCACAGACATGTGACTAACAGAAATGGAATAATGTGTCCTTGAACAAAAAGGGGGGAGGGGTCAAATATCAAAAGTAACCGTCAGTATCTGGTGTGGCCACCAGCTGCATTAAGTACTGCAGTGCATCTTCTCATGGACTGCACCAGATTTGGCAGTTCTTGCTGTGAGATGTTAACCCCCTCTTCCACCAAGGCACCTGCAAGTTCCCTGATATTTCTGGGGGGGAACGACCCTAGCCCTCACCCTCCGATCCAACAGGTCCCAGACATGCTCGATGGGATTGAGATCCGGGCTCTTTGCCGGCCATGGCAGAACACTGACATTCCTGTCATGAAGGAAATCACGCCCAGAACGAGCAGTATGGCTTGTGACATTGTCATGCTGGAGGGTCATGTCAGGATGAGCCTGCAGGAAGGGTACCACAAGGGAGGAGGAGGTCTTCCCTGTAACACACAGCGTTGAGATTGCCTGCAATGACAAGCTCAGTCCGATGATACTGTGACACACAGCTCCAGACCACGAAGGACCCCCCACCTCCAAATCAATCCCGCTCCAAAGTACAGGCCTCTGTGTAAGGCTCATTCCTCCGACAATAAACACACAACGTGGTCTGCAAATGTGAGGACGATCAGCTGTCCGTCCTGTCTCCCTGAAGCGCTGTCTTAGGCGTCACACAGTACGGACATTGCAATGTCTTTCCCTGGCCACATCTGCAGATCTCATGCCTCCTTGCAGCATGCCTAAGGCATGTTAACGCAGATGAGCAGGTGCCCTGGGCATATTTCTTTTGGTGTTTTTCAGAGTCAATAGAAAGGCCTCTTTAGTGTCCTAAGTTTTCATAACTGTGACCTTAATTGCCTACCGTCTGTAAGCTGTTAGTGTCTTAACAACTGTTCCGCAGGTGCATGTTCATTAACTGTTCATGGTTCATTGAACAAGCATGGGAAACAGTGTTTAAACTCCTTACAATTAAGATCTGTGAAGTTATTTGGATTTTTATGAATTAAGACAGGGTCCTGAAAAAAAGGGACGTTTCTTTTTTTGCTGAGTTTACACACACACACCACACAAGCAACAGTATTCATTCCCCTTGGCAATTTTTCCTATTTTGTTGCATAAGAACCCGTCATTTAAATTGATTTTTATTTGGAATTCATGTATTGCACATACACCTAACCAATTTGGACAATTTTGTGTAATGATTTGTTTTTAACCCCCCTATTAAAAAAAATGGAAAAGTGGTGCGTGCACATGTATTCACCCACTTTGCTATGAAGCCCCTAAATAAGATCTGGTGCAACCAATTACTTTCAGAAGTTAGACCATTATTGAAATAAAGTCCACCTGTACACAATCTAAGTGTCACATGATATCAGTATATATATATATATATATATACACATACACACACGAGAGACTGAATTTTTTCCCATTCCTCCTTGCAAAACAGCTCGAGCTCAGTGAGGTTGGATGGAGAGCATTTGTGAACAGCAGTTTTCAGTTCTTTCCACAGATTCTCGATTGGATTCAGGTCTGGACTTTGACTTGGCCATTCTAACACCTGGATATGTTTATTTTTGAACCATTCCATTGTAGATTTTGCTTTATGTTTTAGATCATTGTCTTGTTGGAAGACAAATCTCCGTCCCAGTCTCAGGTCTTTTGCAGACTCCATCAGGTTTTCTTCCAGAATGGTCCTGTATTTGGCTCCATCCATCTTCCCTTCAATTTTAACCATCTTCCCTGTCCCTGCTGAAGAAAAGCAGGCCCAAACCATGATGCTGCCACCACCATGTTTGACAGTGGGGATGGTGTGTTCAGCTGTGTTGCTTTTACGCCAAACATAACATTTTGCATTGTTGCCAAAAAGTTCAATTTTGGTTTCATCTGACCAGAGCACTTTCTTCCACATGTTTGGTGTGTCTCCCAGGTGGCTTGTGGCAAACTTTAAACAACACTTTTTATGGATATCTTTAAGAAATGGCTTTCTTCTTGCCACTCTTCCATAAAAAGGCCAGATTTGTGCAATATACGACTGATTGTTGTCCTATGGACAGAGTCTCCCACCTCAGCTGTAGATCTCTGCAGTTCATCCAGAGTGATCATGGGCCTCTTGGCTGCATCTCTGATCAGTCTTCTCCTTGTATGAGCTGAAAGTTTAGAGGGACGGCCAGGTCTTGGTAGATTTGCAGTGGTCCGATACTCCTTCCATTTCAATATTATCGCTTGCACAGTGCTCCTTGGGATGTTTAAAGCTTGGGAAATATTTTTGTATCCAAATCCGGCTTTAAACTTCTTCACAACAGTATCTCGGACCTGCCTGGTGTGTTCCTTGTTCTTCATGATGCTCTCTGCGCTTTTAACGGATCTCTGAGACTATCACAGTGCAGGTGCATTTATACGGAGACTTGATTACACACAGGTGGATTGTATTTATCATCATTAGTCATTTAGGTCAACATTGGATCATTCAGAGATCCTCACTGAACTTCTGGAGAGAGTTTGCTGCACTGAAAGTAAAGGGGCTGAATAATTTTGCACGCCCAATTTGTCAGTTTTTGATTTGTTAAAAAAGTTTGAAATATCCAATAAATGTCGTTCAACTTCATGATTGTGTCCCACTTGTTGTTGATTCTTCACAAAAAAATACAGTTTTATATCTTTATGTTTGAAGCCTGAAATGTGGCAAAAGGTCGCAAAGTTCAAGGGGGCCGAATACTTTCGCAAGGCTGTGTGTGTGTATGTGTATGTGTATGTGTATGTGTATGTGTATGTGTATGTGTATGTGTATGTGTATATGTATATGTATATGTATATATATATATATATATATATATATATATATATACATATACATATACATATACACATACACATACACATACACATACACATACACATACACATACACATACACATACACACACACAGCCTTGCGAAAGTATTCGGCCCCCTTGAACTTTGCGACCTTTTGCCACATATAAAAACACACACCTGTTCTGAAAGGCCCCAGAGTCTGCAATACCACTAAGCAAGCGGCACCAGCAAGCAAGCGGCACCAGCAAGCAAGCGGCACCAGCAAGCAAGCGGCACCAGCAAGCAAGCGGCACCAACAAGCAAGCGGCACCATGAAGACCAAGGAGTGGCAGGCAGCCTAGTGGTTAGAGCGCTGGACAAGTAACCGAAAGTTTGCAAGATAGAATCCCCGAGCTGACAAGTTAAAATGTGTCGTTCTGCCCCTGAACAAGACAGTTAACCCACTGTTCCTAGGCCGTCATTGAACATAAGAATTATTGCCTAGTTAAAGGTAAAATAATAATAACATTTAAAAAAGGAGCTCTCCAAACAGGTCAGGGAAAAAGTTAAGGATAAGTACAGATCAGGGTTGGGTTATAAAAAATAAAATATAATTGGAACTTTGAACATCCCATTAAAGGACCATTATAAAAAAAATTGAAAGAATATGGCACCACAACAAACCTGCCAAGAGAGGACAGCCCACCTATTAAAAATAAATAAATAAATAAACAACATTTAAAAAAAACCCAGCGGAACCTATCCAACTTGAAGGAGCTGGAGCAGTTTTGCCTTGAAGAATGGTCAACAATCCCAGGGGCTAGATGTACCAAGCTTATAGAGACATACCTCAAGAGACTTGCATCTGTAATTGCTGCAAAAGGTGGCTCTACAAACTATTGACTTGAATAGTTATGACCGCTCAAGTTCTGTTTTTTTGACTTATTTCTGGTTTGTTTCACAGTAAAAAATATTCTGCATCATCAAAGTGGTAGACATGTTGTTTAAATCAAATGATACAACCTGTAATTAAAATATATTTTTGTAAGGCAACAAAATAGGAAAAATTCCAAGGGGGTGAATACTTTCACAGCCACTGTATATAGGATACAACCATAAAGGAACATATTATATATGTAGTAACAAAAAGTGTTAAACAAATCAAAAAATGTTTTATATTCTTCAAAGTAGCCACCCTTTGCCTTCACAGCTTTGCAAATTCTAGGCATTCTCTCAACCAGCTTCACCTGGAAGGCTTTTCCAACAGTCTTGAAGTAGATCCCACATACACTGAGCACTTGTTGGCAGCTTTGAATTCCCTCTGCAGTCCAACTCATCCCAAACCACCTCAATTGGGTTGAGGTCAGGTGATTGTGGAGGCCAGGTCACGCTTCCTCTTTGTCAAATAGCCATTACCCAGCCTTGGAGGTGTGTTTTGGGTTATTGTCCTGTTGAAAAACAAATGATAATGGGACTAAGCGCAAACCAGATGGGATGGTGTAGTACTGCAGAATGCTGGTTAAGTGTGCCTTGAATTCTAAATAAAATCATAGCAAAACACCACCACACTTCCTCCACCATGCTTCTTGGCAGCAATTCGACCATGAAGCCCTGATTCACAGTCTCACAGTTGATGTTGAGATCTGTCTGGCACTTGAACTCTGAAGCATTTATTTGGGCTACAATTTCCTAAGCTGGTAACTTATCATCTGCAGCAATAGTAACTCTGGGTCTTCCTTTCCTTAGGCGGTCCTCATGAGAGCCATTATCATCACAGCGCCTGGTTTTTGCGACTGCACTTGAAGAATTTATGAAAGTTCTTGAAATGTTGACCTTGTTGAAATGTTGAACTTCATGTCTTAAAGTCACAACGGACTGTCATTTCTTTTTGGTTATTTGAGCTGTTCTTGCCATAATATGGGCTTGGTCTTTCTGTATACCCCCCCCCCCACCTACCTACCATGTCACAACTGATTATCTCAAACGCATTAAGGTAAGAAATTCCACAAATTAACTTTTAGCAAGGCACAACTGTTAATTGAAATGCATTCCAGGTGACTACCTCATGAAGCTGGTTGAGAGAATGCCCAGTGTGCAAAGCTGTCAAGGCAAAGGGTGGCTACTTTGATGAATCTCAAATCTAAAATATTTAGATAAGATTTTTTTTTTTTTTACACTTTGTGGTTACTACATGATTCCATGTGTTATTTCATAGTTTTGATGTCTTCACTATTATTCTACAACGTAGAAGCCACAATCAATTTGAAATATTAAAGCCGATCCACCCCACCCAACAAAACAAAAGGAAACAAAAAAAAGACTGGAGCAGAGGATGAGATGAGTCGAGTTCTACTGTTTTCAACTGAGTTGTCAGTTGGAAAACAATAGAAGCCAAACTCTGGTCAGGAGCAACAAAGCAAAGTGAGGAGATCCACCACCCTTATACAAATGGTAAGGAATGGTAGGGTAAACACTGCCATACTGTAGATCAGTGCTGAGGTGCGGGGTTGTCAAATGTATTATCAGTGATAAAAATAGATGGGTAAACTCTGACCGCCGTTCACAGTGAGTGAAGTAAAGTGCCTATATGGTCAATGCATTTTTTTTCCTTCAGCAAAAGGTGGGTAAAAGCTTAAGCAAAAAAAAACAAGAAAAAGGTAAACACTTGTGCGTAGGTTCACCGCTCAGGGTACTTATTTTCTATGGGAATGTCAATTACAGTAAATGAACACAGCTCAACAGCCAGTGGAACTAACATCCATTATAAATGACTACCCACACCATATCACAACACTCGTCTCCATTCAACTACAAGGGTATAATGTCCTGTCGCACACACCAGTCATAACTCAGAGGCTGACCTAATGCTATAAGCTACATACAAATTACTGCACCCACATGACATGCGTCCATATAGATATTGGCGTTACTTTACCCCACAGCCTTCGATCAGTCTTTCTCCTAAACATTAATAGTGCTGTTCCAAAAGAAAACGTGCTGCTACTAACGTCCCATCTTATTCCGAGTCGCCTATGTACTGAAGCAACCTTACACAGCAACCCCGCTAGCCTGTACAGTGTGATTAGACAGACCTGTCACCAGGATCACTGACTCCAAAGCAGCACAGACACCAGGGGTCAAAATCAAAACAGAGAAGGACAAAAGAGAGGGTGAGAGGGGAAAAAAAAGGAACAGATCAATAGATTTCTGTCCGCCCGGTGAGTGCATGTTGAGAGAAGAGAAAGAGGGGGGGGGGGTTGACAAAAAGAGGTTGAGAGGGCAAAAGAGACACTGCTACTCCCCCCTGTAGGGCTGCATGTATAATTCACAGACTGTTTCCTCTACCACCATCTCCCTAATTATCTAACATAGGAGATTTATACTACAGCAGTGTCACACTTCTCTCTCTCTCTCTATCGCTCTCATTTCTACCTGTTAACCCTCATCAAATATGTATCAGTCCCCCACGCTACCCCCTACCTGCTAGCACAGCCACAAGCAGAGTATCGAAGTTCTCTCTGAGCTGGAGGATACAGAACATAGAAATAGAATTCATTCCATTTCTAGGATATAGAACCCAGACGACATATGAGCTATGTCTTTTCCTCCAATCCCCATACATTCCCCGCCCTCCCTTCACCTCTCTTCCTCCCTCCTTGTACAGATCTCTTCTCCCTCCCTCCCTCCTTGTACAGATATTTTACTCCCTCCTTGTATAGATCTTTTACTCCCTTTCTCTGTCCCTCAATCCAGTTAATGATGGCCTCCAGACAGGTAGAATGGAATATCTCATTGTGTTCTGTCAGTGTATGAATAAAAGTACCCGTCTGGGTGGAAAGCTCATATGTCTTGCAGAAAAAAAAACGGCATGCCTCGTCATCCTACAGATACCATCTGGTATGAATGAACACGGCAGAGTTGGCTGAAGCACTGACAGAATGGCCCACCTGACTATAGCTCTACTGTATACTCCAGTACTACAGGGGAGTATCTAAAAACAAGCCCACTTACTTAGTAGCTAGTACAACTCCGCTTCAATTCGGCTTATCATGCAAGTTACTACAGTACTTTAACAATGGGAGTTTGCTTTATTTGACCTCTACCCCACTTTGTATGTGTAAACGTGTATTTATGTAAACGTCTGTGTGTCCTATAGGGTAAAGGTTCTATGTCAGCCCTGCTAGTTTAGCGTAGCACAAGGGTGCCACTGAACAAAAATATGTAGCAAGTTGTTGGTTCACAATTCGCTTTGTTTTTAAAATTGTGAAGATTTATTCAGAACAGCAATGGGTATTGCAAATATGTATGCAAATAGTCCCAACGTTTTGGTTGAATCTTTGCCAATGCGCAATTCGGTCATTATGATCTGTTTGAATGAACATTTGTAAAGGCTTTCCTAAAAACCCTTCCTAATTAAAATTTTAACTGCAAAGTAAGCCTACCTGGCTGAATGATGTGATGATTTGTATCAGTCGCGGGGCATTCGTTTAGAAAACTCTGCCCTCACATATGGCCTACACTGTACAGGACAAAAACAGCTAGCCAAACACAACGGACTCTTGCTAATTGAATTAAAAAGGACAACTAATATTGGTGGGAACTGGGACACGCTGTTGTACATGTCGATCCAGAGCATCCCAAACATGCTCAATGGGTGACATGTCGGGTGGGTATGCAGGCCATGGAAGAACCGGGAAATGTTGAGCTTCAGGAATTGTGAACAAATCCTTGCGACATTACCATGCACGGCCCCAAGGTGATGGCATGCCAGTGGCCATTGAAGGTGAACATTTGCCCACTGCAGTCAGGTCAAGACCCTGGTTAGGACGACGAGCATGCAGATGAGCTTCCCTGGAGACAATTGACAGTTTGTGCAGAAACTCTTCGGTTGTGAAAACCCACAGTTCCATCAGCTGTCTGGGTGGTTGAACTCAGACGACCCAGCAGGTCCTGGGCTGGCATGGTTACGCGAGGTTTGCGGTTGTGAGGCAGGTTGGATGTATTCTTTAAAACAGCAGCTTACGGTAGAGAAATGAACATAACATTCTCTCTGACAACAGCTCTGGTGGACAGTCCTGCAGTCAGCATGCCAATTGTACACTCCCTTAACTCTGTGGCATTGTGCTGTGTGACAAAACTGCACATTTTAGAGTGGCCTTTTATTGTGTGCGACCAAATCAGGTGCTGGGGCCCATCCACTGAAAAGATTTGTAGCACAAGCGCCACCGGTGGAAAAAGTTAGTCTCGACTTGAGCACTGCGTGGTATAAGTAGCTTAGTTGTGACCTCGTGCTAAGTGCCAGAGAATGCCTGTAACCCTATTAGACAACAGCTGACAGGACAGAGAGGCAGCCTATGTAATAAGAGTGAAGCATTCTGGGTAATGTAACACACAGGCCTCTCCCCATGCTTGTGTAATGGGTATTGAATGTACTGGAGTAATCAGGCAGAGCCAGTCACACTCTGTCACTCTTCATCCCGTCAGCAGGTCATCGAGATGGACCCAACACTGGGCCTGCCTGCCCTAAGCCCGGACCCCCTCTACCCCACCGAAACATCTAAGGTTGCTCATCAACAGAGGATGCATTTACCTCCACCCTCCCCATTCCACCCCTTCCCTGTGGGTCTGAAAGTAAAGAAAGCTAAAAATAAAAATAAAAAAAAGATTTTGTAAAAATGTTGGTTTTATCGTTTGTTTATTTGTATGGGTATAATTTTCCAGGCCTTAATTGTTATTTGACTAGCACCATTCGCTCTCACTGTCAATAATTGTAATGCTGTAACTTCTAACAGTGACGGGGGGGTGATTGCCTTCTAAGTGCCAACATCTTTTTTGATGTTCTGCCTGACAGTTGTAATGGTCTCTGATCGTTTGAGAGATTCAAGGAGCTACTGATGTTTAGTAACATAGTAGATGCAACTCATTGAATATTTACATTCATGCACTTTGAAATGTAACGACAGGGCACTCCCACACCATATGAAGGAATGTGCCTACCTGATTTAGGGGGAACAGTAAACAAATTTAAGTTGTAAAAAACTTTTCCTTGAATGTTTAAATTCAAGGAAAAGTTTTTTACAATTTAAATTGTACCAGTCTGAACAAACTTAAAAGGTTTAAATAGATGGTTCGGATTACGGGATGTCAAGGTAATATTGTTTCACATTCTGTTCCAGTTAAAGGGTTGTTCAGATTCATTAACGGCTAGCCCAGAATGAGCTTTCTAAAAGTTGTTTATATGGAGATCAATCCTTTCGGGAGCACAGATCATTTATTTATAAATCACATCATTGGATGGTTCGGTAGTTTCTATAGGCCAGAATAGCTGACCTAAGTTGTAAAAATAGGAGTTGTCTGTTAAAATACACTGAGTATACAAAACATTAAGAACAGGGACCTGAAGAACTGTAATACCTGTTTCTGTTGTGGCTGAACATGGACACAGATAATATACACTGGGTGTACAAACTGCAGGCCACACTACTTGCCTAGAGTTCTCAGCTATACTTTTCGTGGCTGTTTATTTACCACCACAGACAGATGCTGGCACCAAGACCGCACTAAGTCAGCTGTATAAGGAAATAAGCAAACCACTCACCCAGAGGCGGCGCTCCTAGTGGCTGGAGACTAATGCAGGGAAACTTAAATCAGTTCTACCAAATCTCTATCAACATGTTAAATGTGCAACCAGAGGGAAAATAAAATTCTAGCTCACCTGTACTCCACACACAGAGACGCGTACAAAGCTCTCCCTCACCCTCCATTTGGTAAATCCGACCACAACTCTATCCTCCTGATTCCTGCTTACAAGCAAGAATTAAAGCAGGAAGCAACAGTGACTCGGTCTATAAAAAGTGGTCAGATGAAGCAGATGCTAAACTACAAGACTGTTTTTCTATCACAGACTGGAACAAGTTCCGGGATTCTTCCGATGACATTGAGGAACACACCACATCAGTCACTGGCTTTATCAATAAGTGCATTGAGGAGGTCGTCCCCACAGTGACTGAACGTACATACCCCAACCAGAAGCCATGGATTACAGGCAACATTCTCACTGAGCTAAAGGGTAGAGCTGCCGCTTTCAAGGTGCGGGACTCTAACCCGGAAGCTTACAAGAAATCCCGCTATGCCCTGCGACGAACCATCAAACAGGCAAAGCGTCAATACAGGACTAAGATTGATTCGTACTACACCGGCTCTGACGCTCGTCGGATGTGGCAGGGCTTGCAAACTATTACAGACTACAAAGTGAAGCACAGCCGCGAGCTGCCCAGTGACACGAGCCTACCAGAAGAGCTAAATCACTTCTATGCTCGCTTTGAGGCAAGCAACACTGAGGCATGCGTGAGAGCGTCAGCTGTTCCGGACGACTGTGATCACGCAATCCGTAGCTGACGTGAGTAAAACCTTTAAACAGGTCAACATACACAAGGCTGCAGGGCCAGATGGATTACCAGGATGTGTGCTCCGGGCATGTGCTGACTAACTGGCAGGTGTCTTCACTGACATTTTCAACATGTCCCTTGAGTCTAATACTAATATGCTTCAAGCAGACCACCATAGTCCCTGTGCCCAAGAACACAAAGGCAAACTTCCTAAATGACTACAGACCTGTAGCACTCACGTCCATAGCCATGAAGTGCTTTGAAATGCTGGTAATGGCTCACATCAACACCATTATCCCAGAAATCCTAGACCCACTCCAATTTGCATACCACCCAAACAGATCCACAAATGATGCAATCTCTATTGCACTCCACACTGCCCTTTCCCACCTGGACAAAAGGAAAACCTATGTGAGAATGCTGTTCATTGACTACAGCTCAGCATTCAACACCATAGTACCCTCAAAGCTCATCACCAAGCTAAGGATCCTGGGACTAAATACCTCCCTCTGCAACTGGATCCTGGACTTCCTGAAAGGCTGCCCCGAGGTAGTGAGGATAGATAGCAACACATCTACCACACTGATCCTCAAAACTGGAGCTCCCCAGGGGTGCGTGCTCAGTCCCCTCCTGTACTCCCTGTTCACCCGCAACTGCATGGCCAGGCACTACTGCAACACCATCATTAAGTTTGCTGACGACACAACAGTGGAAGGCCTGATCACCGACAACGACAAGACAGCCTATAGGGAGGTCAAAGACCTGGCCGGGTGGTGCCAGAATAAACTCCTATCTCTCAACGTAACCAAGACTAAGGTGATGATTGTGGACTACAGGAAAAGGAGCACCAAGCACGTCCCCATTCTCATCGACGGGGCTGTAGTGGAGCAGGTTAAGAGCTTCAAATTCCTTGGTGTCCACATCAACAACAAACTATCAAGGTCCAAACACACCAAGACAGTCGTGAAGAGGGCACGACAAAGACTATTCTCCCTCAGGAAACAAAAACTATTTGGCATGGGTCCTGAGATCCTCAAAAGGTTCTACAGCTGCAACATCGAGAGCATCCTGACCAGTTGCATCACTGCCTGGTACGGCAATTGCTCAGCCTCCGACCGCAAGGCACTTCAGAGGGTAGTGCGTACGGCTCAGTACATCACTGGGGCAAAGTTGCCTGCCATTGGCTAACCGGGCTATCTGCATTGTGTCCCACCACCCGCCAACCCCTCTTTTTACACTTCTGCTACTCTCTGTTCATCATATATGCATAGTCACTTTAACAATACCTACATGTACATACTACCTCAATAAGCGTGACTACCAGGTGTCTGCATATAGCCTTGCTACTCTTTTTTTCAAATGTCTTTTTACTGTTGTTTTTCTTTACTTACCTACACACACACTTTTTTCTCCGCACCATTGGTTAGAGCCTGTAAGTAAGCATTTCACTGTAAGGTCTACTACACCTGTTGTATTCGGCGCACGTGACAAATACACTTTGATTTGACATTAAGAACACCTGCTCTTTCCATGACAGACTGACCAGGTGAAAGCTATGATCCCTTATTGATGACACTTGTGAAATCCACTTAACCAGTTGCATCTCTAAGGGCGCTATTTCATTTTTGGATAAAAAACGTTCCCGTTTTAAGCGCGATATTTTGTCACGAAAAGATGCTTGACTATGCATATTCTTGACAGTTTTGGAAAGAAAACACTCTGAAGTTTCAGAATCTGCAAAGATTTTGTCTGTAACCAGAACTCATTCTACAGGCGAAACCAAGATGATACGTTAAACAGGAAATGAGCAGAATTTCTGAAGCTCTGTTTTCTAATGTCTCCTTATATGGTTGTGAATGCGACAGGAATAAGCTTAGAGCTTCTGCCATTTCCCCAAAATGTCGGCAGCATTGTGACGTATTTGTAGGCATATCATTGGAAGATTGGCCATAAGAGACTACATTTTCCAGGGGTCCGCCCGGTGTCCTTTGTCTAAATTTGTGCATAATCTTCAGGTGCGGGCATTTTCTCCTGGGATTCAGGAGAGAAAGCACACTTCCACGAACGATATATCATCGAAGAGATATGTGAAAAACACCTTGAGGATTGATTCTAAACAACGTTTGCCATGTTTTCAGTCGATATTATGGAGTTAATTTGGAAAAAAGTTCGCGTTTTGAGGACTGAATTTTCGTTTTTTTTTGGTAGCCAAATGTGATGTACAAAACGGAGCTATTTCTAATACACAAAGAATCTTTTTGGAAAAACTGAGCATCTGCTATCTAACTGAGAGTCTCCTCATTGAAAACATCTGAAGTTCTTCAAAGGTAAATTATTTTATTTGAAGGCTTTTATGTTTTTGTTGAAATGTTGCGTGCTGGATGCTAACGCTAATGCTAAATGCTAAAGCTAAATGCTACGCTAGCTAGCTACTTTTACACAAATGATTGTTTTCCTATGGTTGAGAAGCATATTTTGAAAATCTGAGATGAGTGTTGTTTACAAAAGGCTAAGCTTGAGAGATGGCATATTTATTTCATTTCATTTACAATTTTCATGAATAGTTAACGTTGTGTTATGCTAATGAGCTTGCTGATAGATTTACACAATCCTGGATACAGGGTTTTTTTCATAGCTAAACGTGACGCAGAAAACTGAGCGATTTGTCCTAAACAAATAATCTTTCAGGAAAAACTGAACATTTGCTATCTGAGAGTCTCCTCATTGAAAACATCTGAAGTTCTTCAAAGGTAAATGATTTTATTTTAATGCTTTTCTGTTTTTTTGTGTAAATGTTGCCAGCTGAATGCTAATGCTAAATGCTACGCTAAATGCTACATTAGCCATCAATACTGTTACACAAATGCTTGTTTTGCAATGGTTGAGAAGCATATTTTGAAAATCTGAGATGACAGTGTTGTTAACAAAAGGCTAAGCTTGAGAGCTAGCATATTTATTTCATTTCATTTGCGATTTTCATGAATAGTTAACGTTGCGTTATGGTAATGAGCTTGAGTCTGTATTCACGATCCCGGATCCGGGATGGGGAGATCAGAAAGGTTAAACTCTGTGTAGATATAGGGGAGGAGACCGATTAAAGACAATCGAGACATGGACTGTGCATGTGTGTCATTCAGAAAGGGAATAGGCAAGACAAAAAGATTGAAGTGCCTTTGAATGGAGTACGGTAGGTGCCAGGAATTGCAACACTGCTGTGGTTTTTCACGCTCAACAGTTTCCCCAGTGTGTATCAAGAATGGCCCATCACCCAGAGGACATCCAGCCAACTTGACAACTGTGGCAAGCATTGGGCCAGCATCCCCGTGGAACGCACCGACGAGTTGAGGCTGTTGTGAGGGCAAAAGGGGAGGGGGTGCAACTCAATGTTAGAAAGGTGTTCCTAATGTCTGGTATACTCCGTGTACATGAGTCTTTAAAATCATGGAATGTTCTAAAATCCACACTGGGGGGGGGGGGTGCAAAAGCCCACCCTCCAGATCGCAAGGCATTTTGACTCAGTTGTTTTTCAATTTTGCGGCAAACAGAAAATGTGTGAGCAATAACAAGACCAAGGCACAGTTCACATTGATTAAGGGATATATCAGTGAAGACGACCTCTTCCAGAGCAATAGGAGACACCATATTTCTCTCTGTACTCAGCCAGGGGGCGGAAGAATCATGTCTAAACCAACTTAGGACGGGACAAAACGCTAGTGCCTGGAAATATAATTTATACAGACGTGATAATTAAATGTAACTGTGAATACAATGGAAAGCACACCTGTGCTCCAAGCAGAGATAACAGAGGTGCTAGTGTACTTCTAACACTTAAGCGTCAGAATCAGGAGTGCAGTTTACCCTGGGTCACAGTGGCACAGTAACAGAGCGTGCCTGTTTCCCAGAGAGTTAGGAGATAGTTACCCAGAAAAGGCAGGTTAAATATTCTGGGGCTATCGAGACAGACAGACAAACGGGTCACATGAACCTACTGAGGTTGTGGGAGACCGAGGTCTTAAAAACTAAAATGGGTCAGGTTAACTTACTGAGGTTGAGGTTGCTCTTGTGAGATTTAATCTTGTCGGTCCAACCTCCGTCGACGAGCCCGTCAAAGTCTGGGCCTGGGCCGCTGCAGTCCTCCATCTCCTCTGATACACAGCCAGCACACCCTGCTGAGCTAGGGTATTGACCGACACCACAGGATCCCACACTCCAACTGGGCTATGGTATCGACCAAATCCAGTAGCGACCCAACTCTCTACACCTCAGAAAAGCAACCCGCCAGCACTGATACAGGCCCAAACAACCTCGTCCCACTACGCTGAAGTTGGGATTCAGTGGAAGGTTACTGCCTAACGGACCTGACCCAAATAGACTCAGAATCTCCCTGCACTCAAATACAGCTCCCAGTCAGCCGGTCTAGGTGTCAAGTTTATAGCCTTGCGTCACACTGCGACATGTGTACCAAACAAACAACCTCATAGCTGATCAAAACTCCAGAGGAGAGAATCAGGGTATGTGGGTCAAGTCTGCTTATAGCGAGTCACAGCTGGATCCTATAGCATAAATACAAGAGAGGCCTTCCAGTCTGCAGAGTTAGACATGGAGTCTTGTTGAGTCCCTAAAACTTCCTGGAATCTACCAACCAAGTACGTTGGACTACTCCCCTCCCATGCAGTCTGTCCCGACAGAACCTCAGGACCCCTATAATAGTCAAAGGCAGCGTCCAGTGTGAATGCAAGCAGACCAAAAAAATTCCCTCTCATCTAGGCTAAGAGAAGGAAAAGTACTGCATGAGATTACACCAGCAGAACAATGGGTCCATTCACACACACCGACCTGCTGTGTTCACTGTTCACATTCTGTACAGTACTTAACACACCAACAACGAGGGTAAGTAGTTAGTGTAAGACAGCGCTATGCATGCATGTACACATACATTTAAAAAAAAAACATGGCAGTGTTATGTACTGTAAACGTAGACTTCAATTTAACACGCACGATGTGGATTGGTCAAATCGGTAGGTGGGGACAGTCAGAGACTGGTTGGCTGATCTATTAACCCCGGCACACATGCAAAGCCCATGCACACAGGGTCGATCTATTAAACAACACAGACCCTACAGGTCACAGAGGCACTGTACGATTGACACAAACTCCACCCTACTGTGACCCCGATGTCACCATACCTCATGCTATTGTTGATGTCACTGCTGTCCTGACACAATCCAACTACATTCCATACAGGACAGTTAGTTCTGTCCTGTTCTGTTGGTGACTGACTGGCTGGCTGACTGATCAATATTCTCCTATTGCTGCCCTGCCCTACATCCCACTGGGTTAGAGAGACACACACACACACACACACACACACACAGAACCCTGTATCAAATCAGAGGGCCTGTTGTCCAGACTTCTGGAAGTCTCTATAGGGGTGCCACAGGGTTCAATTCTCAGGCCGACTCTTCTCTGTATATATGATGTCGCTCTTGCGGCTGGTGATTCTCTGATCCACCTCTACGCAGACGACACATTCTGTATTCATCTGGCCCTTCTTTGGACACTTAAACCTCCAAACGAGCTTCAATGACATACAACTCTCCTTCCGTGGCCTCCAACTGCTTTTAAGTGCTAGTAAAACAAAATGCATGCTCTTCAACTGATTGATGCCCACACCCGACTAGAATCACTACTCTGGAATGTTCGGACTTAGAATGTGGACAACTACAAATACCTAGGTGTCTGGTTAGACTGTAAACTCTCCTTCCAGACTCAAATTAAGCACCTCCAACCCAAAATGAAATCTGGAATTGGATTCCTATTTCGCAACAAACCCCACTCCTGCTGCCAAACATACCCTCGTAAAACTGACTATCCTACCGCCCCTTGATTTTGGCGATGTCATTTACAAAATAGCCTCCAACACGCTACTCAGAAAATTGGATGCAGTCTATCACAGTGCCATTCATTTTGTCACCAAAGCCCCATATACTACCCACCACTGCGACCTGTATGCTCTCGTTGGCTGGCCCTCGCTTCATATTCATCACCAAACCCACTGGCCAGGTCAACCCAGGTCATCTATAAGTCTTTGCTAGGTAAAGCCCCGCCTTATCTCAGCTCACTGGTCACCATAGCAACACCCACCCGTAGAACGTGCTCCAGCAAGTATATTTCACTTGTCATCCCCAAAGCCAACACTTCCTTTGGCCACCTTTCCTTACAGTTCTCTGATGCCAATGACTGGAACGAATTGCAATTAAAAATAAAAATCACTGAAGCTGGAGTCTTAGCTCCCTCACTAACTTTAAGCACCAGCTGTCAGAGCAGCTTACCGATCACGGCACACAGCCAATCTGTAAATAGCACACCCATCTACCTCATCCCCATATTTATCCTTTTGCTCTTTTGCACCCCAGTATCTCTACTTGCACATCATCATCAATCATCTGCACATCTATCACTCCAGTGTTAATGCTAGATTGTAATTATTTCACCTCTATGGCCTCCCTACATTTGCACACACTGTACATAGATTTTTCTATTGTGTTATTGACTGTACATGTGTTTGTGTAACTCTTGTTTTTGTTGCACTGCTTCGCTTCATCTTGGCCAGGTCGCAGTTGTAAATGAGAACTCGTTCTCAACTGGCCTACCTGGTTATATAAAGGTGAGAGAAAACAAAAGATCCGAGTTTAGAGCTCAACAAGGTTATGACAGAAACATTATGGCAGGAAGTGGCGATAATAAAGGAAACATTGTTCAGAAGTAAACATTCTCAAAATGTTGTGGACTAATGGAAGTGTGCATGTGCTGTACTCTACATTTAAATGACACCAGGGCCCAGCTTAGCGCATTGCACAGAGCTAGCGAGAGCCGCGAAAACGTGGTCTACGCCGAGGCAAGTAGCACAGAGCCGGTGGGAATCATACCCACAATTGAAAGGCAAGCTTTGCTAGGCTTGGGTGCTTTTTCTCCCCCTTCCCTGACAAATTGACTGTAAGCCTGTCAACATCTCGTTTCGACCGGATGGACGAAAGCAAATGGAATTACCGTGGGGGTAGATAGCTAGCTACTCACACTGCTACAACAGCGTGAAGTTGAGAGACACGGGGTAACGTGAGCTTGAGTCAGTTATGCAAGATGACAGCTTTATTTACCAGGGTGGTGGGGAATAAATGCAGTCTTTATACTTTCGGTGTAGTGAAAGTAGAGCTAACAGGGACGCTAGCTAATTAGCTGGTTATCTTCAACTGAGTGATGATAGCTAGCTAGCCGTCGTGTGAAAAATAGAATAGTGACCCGGTTTGTAAACCAAGTAGCACGAGGTAGAAACAAAACAGCTAGGTCATCTTCTACAGGGGAATTTAAAAAAGGGATGGTGCTTCAATGGTGGCGTAACACACTAAGAAGAAACAGCGCTGCTCATGTTAGCCAAACAAACTGAATGGGGGTTTAGCGCAGAAGTTGAGAGCTAAAGCACCTGTGGTGCCATTAGCCCACTAGCTAGCGAAGACACTGGAATGTTCAGCTAACTCTGAACGGTGGGAACCGATGGTGAGCTAGAGACCACAGGTAAAATTTTCTAAAACTAGTGGAAACCCATAGGCGGGATGCTAAAGGAGTGGAGCTAGCGAGCTATCAATGCTAATTGCATGCATGCCAGGCAACAGGTGTACTGTAGCTAGCAGTCTACAAAAAGCGCTCTTAACAAGCTAACTTGAAAATCAGTCAAATTAAACTGAAGTTCCTGAAAATAGAAAAGAAGCCACAACGCTCTATGGTGGGTGGCATACCCCAGGAAGAGTAGCTGGTGCTTTCACAACAGCTAAATGGTGATCCTAATAAAATACCAAATCCACACCAAAAGGAACCGTTTAGAGAGCTAGTATTCTGAAGAAAGCTGCTTAACAAGCTAGTAACCAAATAGACTTGTGAAGTGGCGAAGAAACCATAGCATTGCGGGGTGTTATATAGATTGGCCTGTTAGACGTGCTTGAACAAGGCTTAACCAATGACCCATAGTGAGATCTGAGTCGACTGAAAGAACTACAATTATATTCTATATAAATGAATATGACTTTATTGCTGACGGTATATGCCCATGTTATATCATCCATATAACGTATTGAATATAGTTTAACTGCTGTGTCCTAAACAGCATAATTACAGTATTAGCCTGCTGACAACCAGGGAGATGCATGCCACTGTAAATAGCTGGAGAGAAGACATAGGGATGGAGGAGGATGCTGTTTGTTTGCGGCCTGCTTGTTGCTGCCTAATGTTTCATGTATTGAGTTAAACTCCTTATATAAATGTAAACATCCACTGTGCAATGTCTCGTTATCTGCAGTACTTTATGCTTAAAGGAGGTATCTGCCTGCAGAATGCATGCTTCAGAATCATGAAGTAGACACACCCCCGGACAACCACACAACAGGCTGCAAAGCAGTGGAAACCAAACCAACGACAGTACTGAGATTCCTCTTCTGCACAACGAGTAACACGTAAAACACAGATCTAGCTAGGAAGTCGTGAGTAGCTCAGTCCGTAACCAGTCATAATAGAGCCAAACAAGCACCTGTGTATCGATAGTGCTTTGTCGTTCTAGGAGACATTGTCGGATTTTTCACAGGGTACATGAAGTGAGAGGGTTGTAGGGAAGAGAGGTTGACTCAGCCATGACAGAGAGAGCGAGATCTAAACTGTACTAATCTGTTCTGAGAGCCAGGAGCTACCGTAGGGCAACAGTGACACAGCAACAATGTAACACACACACGCCGTGAGAGAGAGAGGGACCAGGTGTTCTTTCTGTCTGTCAAGCATCGCAACACACCCACTGACCCAACATGAGAGGAGGAAGAGGATGTTACGACAAGCTTCACTCAGTTGATGTATGTATGTATGTATGTATGTATGTATGTATGTATGTATGTATGTATGTATGTATGTACGTGCGTGAAGTGGGACTTTTTTGAGCAGCAGACACCTTTTGGTAACGTGATATGCACACCGGTCCCACTCCCATTCACAAGGGGGCGATAGAAACTTGGTCAGCTCAGTTTGTGAATGCAAGGAAGAGTTGCCTTCCCTTGCTAGCAGTAACAAGCTGGCAGCCTGGCTAAAAACAAAATAGCAAGTTAGCTAGCATTTTTAGCTTCCCACATCTACATGTGAAATAATCAACAACAAAAAACATTTAATATATGCCCTGCCCTCCTGAGGGGCGCAGCATTCTAAGACACTGCATCGCAGTGTTGCGGCGTCACTACAGCCTGTGTCATTATGGGTCATTACCGGCCGTGATCGGAAGTCCCATAGGGCGGCGCACTCTACAAACCTTCATTGTGTCAACGACTACGGTTAGTGCTACAACAGCACTGGGAAAACGGTCCCTGTAGAACTGAAATGGAAGGAGTGATAAGTTGACAATATAAATAAATCAATGTGATAAAGATGATCAGGCAACACAAGAACAAACAGGATCACCACAGACAAGCCTGTTGTTTCCTCACTGACTCTCCATCTCATATAGTGAGGGGTGTTGCATCCCAAATGGCACCCTATACCCTACATAGAACACAATTTTTGGGCCCTGTTGTACCAGTCAAACATTGGACACACCTACTCATTCAAATGGTTCTTTACTTTTACAATTTTCTACATTGTAGAAACCAAAATGGTAACCAAAATGGTGTTAAATCAAAATATGTTTTATATTCTTCAAAGTAGCCACTGTTTGCCTTGACAGCTTTGCACACTCTTGGCTTTCTCTCAATTGATCAGAAATACAGTGTATACATTGTTAATGTTGTAAATGAAACGGCTAATTTATTTATGGAATATCTAGGTTGACAGAAGTTTACATAAACAAAAACATTTAAACTCAGTTTCACAATTCCTGACATTTAATCCTAGTAAATATTCCCTGTTTTAGGTCAGTTAGGATCACCACTTTATTTTAATAATGTGAAATGTCAGAATAACAGTAGAGAGAATGATTTTTCAGCTTTTATTTCTTTCATCACATTCACAGTTGGTCAGAAGTTTAGATACAATCAATTAGCATCGAGTTTGGCAGCATTGCCTTTAAATTGTTTAGCTTGGGTCAAACGTTTTGGGTAGCCTTCCACAAGCTTCCCACAATAAGTTGGGTGAATTTTGGCCCATTCCTCCGGAGTCAGGTTTGTAGGCCTCCTTGCTCACACACACTTTTTTAGTTCAGTCCTATATAAAATTTGTGGGCAGATGTCAGGGCTTTGTGATGACCACTCCAATACCTTGACTGTTGTCCTTAAGCCATTTTGCCACAACTTCGGAAGTATGCTTGGGGTCATTGTCCATTTGGAAGATCCATTTGCGACCAAGCTTTAACTTCCTGACTGATGTCTTGAGATGTTGCTTCAATATATCCACAATTTTCCAGCCTCATGAAGCCATCTATTTTGTGAAGTGCATCAGTCCTTCCTGCTCAAAGCACCCCCACAACATGATGCTGCCACCCAAGTGCTTCATGGTTGAGATGGTGTGTTTCAGCTTGCAAGCCTCCCCCTTTTTCCTCAAAACATAACGATGATCATTATGGCCAAACAGTTCCATCAGCCCAGAGGACTTTTCTCCAGAAGTATAATCTTTGTCCCCATGTGCAGTGGCAAACCGTAGTCTGGCTTTTTATGGTGGTTTTGGAGCAGTGACTTCTTCCTTGTTGAGCGGCATTTTCAGGTTGTGTCGATATAGGACTCATTTTACTGTGGATATAGACACTTTTGTACCCGTTTCCTCCAGCATCTTCACAAGGTCCTTCGCTGTTGTTCTGGGATTGATTTTCTCTTTTCGCACCAAAGTACATTCATCTCTAGGAGACAGAACAGGTCTCCTTCCTGAGCGGTATGGCTGCTGCGTGGTCCCGTTGTGTTTATACTTGCGTACTATTGCGTACTATTGTTTGTACAGATGAAATTGCTCCCAATGATGAACCAGACTTGTGGAGGTCTACAATAATTTTTCTGAGCTCTTGGCTGATTTCTTTTGATTTTCCCATGATGTCAAGCAAAGAGGCACTGAGTTTGAAGGTAGGCCTTGAAATACATCCACAGGTACACCTCCAATTGACTCAAATGATGTCAATTAGACTATCAGAAGCTTCTAAAGCCATGACAATTTTCTGGAATTTTCCGAGCTGATTAAAAAGGCACAGTCAACTTAGTGTATGAAAACTTCTGACCCACTGGAATTGTGATACAGTGAATTATAAGTGAAATAATCTGTCTGTAAATAATTGTTGGAAAAATTACTTGCGTCATGCACAAAGTAGATGTCCTAACCGACTTTCCAAACCAGTTTGTTAACAAGAAATTTGTGGAGTGGTGGAAAAATGACTCCAACCTAAGTGTATGTAACCTTCCGACTTCAACTGTACATAGGTGTACAGAGGCCCATTATCAGCAAAAATCACTCCTGTGTTCCAATCGCACGTTGTTAGCCAATCCAAGATCATTTTAAAACTGCTAATTGATCATTAGAAAACTTTTGCAATTATGTTAGCACAGATGAAAACTGTTAAAGCAATTAAAGAAGCAATAAAACATTTTTTAAAAACCACGCTGTGTACTACCACCTTCACAGAACAGCACAAACTGTCTCTAGCCAGTATAAAAAGAGTGGGAGGCCCCAGTGCACAACTGAGCAAGAGGACAAGTACATTAGTGTCTAGTTTGTGAAACGGATGCCTCACAAGTCCTCAACTGGCAGCTTTATTAAATAGTACCCGCAAAACACCAGTCTCAGAGTTCCTCTGTCAAGTGTCTGTTCTTCTGCCCATCTTAATCTTTTATTTTTATTGGCCAGTCTGAGATGTGTTTTTTTCTTTGCAACTCTGCCCAAAAGGCCAGCATCGTGGAGTCACCTCTTCACTGTTGACATTGAGACGGGTGTCTTGCGGGTAGTATTTAATGAAGCTGTCAGTTGAACTTATGAGATGTTTGTTTCTCAAACTAGACACGAATGTTGGTACACAATGCAAATAGTCTGGGTAGCCATTTGATTACCTGTTCAGGAGTCTTATGGCTTGGGGGTAAAAGCTGTTGAGAAGCCTTTTGGACCTAGACTTGGTGCTCTAGTGGCGGCAGTTTAGCTCTAGTGATGTACTTGGCCATACGGACTACCCTCTGTAGCGCCTTGAGGTCGGAGGCCGAGCAGTTGCCGTAACAGGCAGTGACGCAACCAGTGCTCTCTATGGCGCACCTGTAGAACTTTGAGAATCTGAGGACCCATGCCAAATATTTTCTCCTGGAGGGGGAAATAGGCTTTGTCGTGCCCACTTCATGACTGTCTTGGTGTGCTTGGACCATAATAGTTTGTTGGTGATGTGGACACCAAAGAACTTGAAGC
Organism: Oncorhynchus mykiss; assembly: GCF_057628025.1. Classification (NCBI taxonomy): domain Eukaryota; kingdom Metazoa; phylum Chordata; class Actinopteri; order Salmoniformes; family Salmonidae; genus Oncorhynchus; species Oncorhynchus mykiss. Next base: position 50,874,585 of record NC_143036.1, read on the forward strand.
TCTCAACCTGTTCCACTTCAAGGAGAATGGGGACGTGCTCGGTCCTCCTTTTCCTGTAGTCCACAATCTCGTTTGATTTGATAGGATGCCAGATTGGCTCACACTCAACAAATCTATGCATTGTAACAGGCCCACAATGTGGTTACTACAGTCTGAGATATAGATCTATATCTATAGCCGTTATCACAGCACAACATTTAAAAAGGGTGTCTCTTTTCAGGTTTAGAAGAAATGACTCCTAAGTGCTAACTCCTGTTCATATAAGCTGGTAGCAGAGCTAGCATACCGAAATCAGTGGTGGTAGTCAGTCCAAGTGTAATGCAGTTAAATGGGGACGATGACATGAACATGTACTGGGGTCGAAATCCAAACAAGCATTACCGTCAGATCTTTTTCTCAACATAGTGTGAAACACACAAAGAATAGTCTAAAATATAGGCCAATTTTGCTGGGGTGGGGGGCAACCTTTCCCGCTCGCATTTTCAATGGCATATCCATTATTTTAGTTGAGTTCGATTGATCTCTTTAACACGTGTACAGATTGCCTGAGAGTTCTAGTAGCATATTAGCCTGTCTAGTGGCGTGAGTTTTTTTCAGCTGTTCAGACTGGGGCCTCAGAACAACTATAGGCAATGCTATAATCTAACCACGAGCAAGTTAAATCTCATCCACTCAGACCCCATATGCTTGTCTCTCTCTCTCTCTCTTCGCCCTGCTCCACTACCTCCCCACACTTGAACTGTGCAGAGATGAAAACAGAGATGAACAGAACAGAAAGCAGAGATGAACCGAAAGCAAGAATGAACAGAGCAAAGTCCATTTAGCTGCTAATGGATTCTCCTGCTTCACCGCTCCTACTGGTCCAATTACACTGGGAGGAAGAGAGGGGTAGAGGACGAGAGAAAGAGAGCAGAGGGGGGGCCTGGTCAGGACCTGTATAACCCAGAAACAGATTCACTCCAGTTCACGAACACAACAGTCCCCTACTGCCATTGAGTATGAAGTGTGTAGAGAGGCCAGGGACTAAACACAACATCTCTATTCTGACCTTCAGCAAGGCAAGGCTGCCATGTTGGGACCGTCTTCTATAACATGCTAAACACTAAACTCAAACATCAGCTATGGAAGACTGTCATTGGTAACAAAGCAGAGGTGAATAATGCATGAGTATGTCAAGTATATATGCAGATTACCTTTTAGATAGACCTCCCCTCTAACTACTTCACCTCTCCATACAGATCCCACACAAACAGGAGAATGAACTTGAAAGAGCAAATTGCCCTGACCCCCCCCACAAAAAAAAGTGGGCTAAGTACCAACGACACAAATGGCACTCAACTCTGTAGACAACATTCATTGGGACATTATTGGTCTGTCTAAATGAGTACTGGTGATGAGACCGTGCTGTTATTAGATACCGAGTCTCTCATCCATCTGTGTGTGTGTGTGTGTGTGTGTGTGTGTGTAACAGGGTCTTCATAAGGACCCTCTACAGGGCTGAGGGAGACTACGGCTAAATAATTAAACTGCTAACAGAATTGACCTAAATAAGAAAAACTTAACAGGATACACCTGGCAGCCATATCAGCTTTAGCTAAAAACATTTAATTTGGATTTGACGTCATTTGACATCAAATGTTACATATTTATAATACCAGTCAAAAGTTGACACTCATTCCAGGGTTTTTCTTTATTTTTACTATTTTCTACATAGTAGAATAATCGTGAAGACATCAACAACTATGAAATAACACATATGGAATCATGTAGTAACCAAAAAAAAAAAAAAGTGTTAAACAAATATATTTTGAGATTCTTCAAAGTAGCCACCCTTTTCCTTGATGACAGCTTTGCATTCTCTCAACCAGCTTCATGAGGTAGTCACCTCTAATACATTTCAATTAACAGGTGTGCCTTGTTAAAAGTTAATTTGTGGAATTTATTTTCTTCAAGTGCAGTCGCAAAAACCATTAAACGCTATGATGAAACTGGCTCTCATGAGGACTGCCACAGGAAAGGAAGACCCAGAGTTACCACTGCTGCAGAGGACAAGTTCATTGGAGTTACTAGCCTCAGATTGCAGCCCAAATAAATGCTTCAGAGTTCAAGTAACAGACACGTCAACTGTTCAGAGGAGACTGTGTGAAAATCAGGCCATCATGGTCAAATTGCTGCAAAGAAACCACTACTAAGGCCACCAATAAGAAGAGACTTGCTTGGCAGAAGAAACATGAGCAATGGACATTCGACTGATAGAAATCTGTCCTTCGGTCTGAGGAGTCCAAATTTTAGATTTTTGGTTGCATCCGCCATGCCTCTGAGACGCAGAGTAGGTGAACGGATCTATGCATGTGTGGTTCGAACTGTGAAGCATGGAGGTGGTGCGATGGTGCGTTGCTGGTGACACTCAGTGATTTATTAAGAATTCAAGGCACACTTAAACAGCATGGCTATCACAGCATTCTGCAGTGATACGCCATCCCATCTGGTTTGCACTTAGTGGGACCATCATTTGTTTTTCAACAGGACAATGACCCAACACACCTCCAGGCTGTGTAAGGGCTATTTGACCAATAAGGAGAGTGATGGAGTGCTGCATCAGATGACCTGGCCTCCACAATTACCTCACCTCAACAAAATAGAGATGGTTTGGGCTGAGTTGGACTGCAGATTGAAGAAAAAGCAGCCAACAAGTGCTCAGCACGTGGAAACTCCTTCAAGACTGTTTGAAAAGCATTCCAGGTGAAGCTGGTTGAGAAAATGCCAAGAGTGTGCAAAGCTGTCAAGGCTAAGAGTGGCTACTTTGAAGAATCTCAAATATATTTGGATTTGTTTAACGACTCCATGTGTGTTATATTTCATAGTTTTGATGTCTTCACTATTATTCTACAATGTAGAAAATAGTAAAAATAAAGAACACCTTGAATGAGTAGGTGTCCAAACTTTTGACTGGTACTGTATGAGGCAAAGGTACAGAATGGCACCTTTTATTTAGGGGTATTTTAATACATTTAACCATTTAGAAGTCAAAGCATTTTATGCATAGTCCCCCCATTTGAAGGTGTCATAAGATCATACCCCCAAAAACATGCGAACCTGTCACCATTACTAATAACAGAGGCAGTTAGCATTTTTGGGGGTGGTTATGATATTTATGCCCTCATTATTCACGATTGTCACATCTAGTTCCACTCCGGTGCCCGATGTCGCCAGTTTACTAACCACCGGTCCTGGCACCCCCTCATTGAGGACACCTGCACTTCCCTGATTATTTAGCCCTCTTTGTTAAATCAGTCCTTGGGTATTATTGTCTCCCACGTTCAGTTCGCATCCCATGTTTGTTCTTTTGCATCTGTTCCTTATTAAAAAAACTCACCTTCTGCTTTCTGACTCCCAGCGTATACATAACAGAGATGATCCGTAATCATGGTGGCATCCACATTGAATGTAGACGTGTTCAGAAACATATTTTTATATTTACAATAAAAAAGTGACTCCAAAATGACCAAATTCATTATTTACCATTCAAATTGGACACAACATAATCCGAAACAAAAACAAACTGCATATGCATCCAACATCCAAGTTTGTAGAGTCCCAAGTTTGATGTAACCATTGCGTGCTAGGAATGAGAACAAAATACTAACCTTTGAAATAAATACTTTAATACACTACAGTTGAAGACAACTGGAGTACCGACTGGCAAAATGTTTAACAGTCATCAAACTCTGAAATCCAAGTTGAGAACTCTGGCCTCTTTCTAGAGCTCTGACCTAAAGATCACTGACGTCATGAGTCAACCTTGTTCCCCCCGCCCGAGTTCCCAGCATCTTGAAAGCCCCATGTGCCTCACCCTAATAATTTTGTCCCTTTCCCCCTCATAGTTTCACCTACTGTTTTGACTTGGTGGTGCACAGGTAGCCTATAGCCTGTTTTAGCAAAATGTAATCTAATATTGTAAGAGCTTTCATTATCTGCTTATATGCCCCCTTTATTTATCCTACTGTTCTGACTTGGTGTACAGGGAGAACTGTATATTCTGAGAACTACTATATTCTGTCGCTGTACATTTCAAAAGTGCTGAACAAATAGTTATACTGACTACATCCATCCTAGCTCGCTCATTAATGTATTAATAGAAATTACGGATGGCCTCTTATGCGCTTGTCGGGCCATAATTTCTAAATCTCAATAATCAGTAGAAAACACATTTGTTTAGGCAAGTCAGCCATAGTAGCCATGTCTTTTTAAAAAGGCAGTAAATGAGGCTGAATGAACTGAGTCAATGCCAGACAAGGCTGATAGCCAGGTGTAGAGGTGGTAAGGAGTCAATCCATGGTGCTGAAAAGAGACAGCTTTATGTAGGCCATAACAGTTTGCGGGCACAGTTTGTCACCATTATAGTGCAATTTATGTATTGTTTAGTGTTGTGTAGTGGATTTGTTGGCATGTATCAACCATTAAAAATTGTTTTTAATATATATATATATATATATATATATATATATATATATATATATATATATATATATATATATATATATAAAAATGGGGTGTTTGCCACTGGTAAGAGGCACGTCAGCAACAGAAGAAACTAAAATCAAGTACAAACATTTGAGGGGACAGCATAGCTGGTAGATTTATATAATCAACAACATGAATGATCAGCTGATAGCCCATCCTCTTTAACCAATGTGAATATTTATGAGGCATTGCAATTAGCTTGCTTTTAATTAGCTTACATTCTCACTACAGAGTCAGTTGGTAATTTATGAATTATGGAAGTCTTTCTGTGTGCTGTTTTATTTAACAGGACTTAGAGTCAAAGTGCTTTCATTTCTAAAAAATAAATTACAAATTATTATTATTTTTTTTAAAAATCAGTATGTATGAAAAACTCTCAAAAAAAAGGTGATATTCTGTACTGTCGCCACACATAAAACATTTGATCTCAAATCCAAAATTCTGGAGTATAGAGCTAAATGAAACATTTTGGCTTCACTATCCAAATAATTACTAGGGGAGTGTATATTTAGCACTGTACAGGTATTAGCTTCTATATAGCTTTGGATATATAGCTTTAGCACTGGCAATTAGCAATAGCTTCAAGCCTATAGCTTCAGCCATATCATATAGCCTTAAAGGCTTTAGCCATACAGTTTTAGCCCGCGTGTTAGCTTCAGCAATGCATACTCGCACTCTCAGGGATGCAGAGGCACACTGGCAGACCTGTGGATGGAAAAACTGCACACACACACAGCACAGGCCACTAGACGTGCTACACTACAGCAGCATAGGCTTGGTACAGTATGTACCCATCCCTGAGTTGGGTTAATGGGGCAGGGCAGCCACATTGGCCAGAGGCATTAGGAGAGTGGCCGACCCAGCACAGAGGTGTGTGTGTTAGAGTATGAACATGAATCGGCACAATTTACTTCGCTTCCCCCTCAGCCTCAGCTTCAACCTCAGCTTCCCCCTCAGCCTCAGTTTCCCAACTCCCTCGTACATCCCTCCACCACCCTCGTCCCCATCCCAACACCCATTCCTCCAGCCTCTCCCATTGTCACACAGACTCCCCCAATTCATGTCCACAAGCAGATCGCAACGGAGGACGAATAAAAAGCTACAGCAGCTAAAACGTGTGTTGGGGTTGTTAAGGTTACTCACGTAGGAAGTGTTTCTCCAGTAAGGCAATCTCTAGATGACCCTTCACCTCGTTTAGCCGGTCCGACTCGCTCCTCTGGAAGTCTTGAAAGGCTGCAGCCATGTTGAGAGCCCCCGAACCCGCCTGCACACAGAGGAGAAGCGCACGTTCATACAGACGTAATATCAACGCACACACACTGGAAGTCCTGAAAGGCGGGCTCCATGGTGAGAGCCCCAGAACTCATCTGCACGCACGCACACACCAAGAGGCTAAATTAACATTAATACAGGCATGACATCACACACACACCAAGAGGCTAAATTAACATTAATACAGGCAGGACATCACACACACAGAAGAAACGCACGTTAAAAAAAAATACATGAGATCGACTTAACACACATTAAAACATGCATGAATAAAACCGACACACACACACGGCGGAGTAGCTATATCTCCAGTATGATGACTCACACAGCCAGTGCGTTTCCCTCCCGTTTTGAAAAGCGTTGCAGAGGAGATCCCTACCGACTGACTGTCCTCTAGTTTAAACGCAACACTGATGACTCAACCACTCTCTACCCCCAACTGACTCATGGCTTTAGTCCACGACACCGCATTACTCCATAGATTACCAGACCAATACCAGGTGAGAGAGAGATGGTGAAAGAGGGGAAGAGTGGAGGGGGGAGAGGATCACTAGATGAAAAAGATGTCAAGAGAAAGCGACAGAAATAGGATTGCGTTAAAGAAAGCAACAGAGGATGAAAGGAGGGGAGGAGAGAAGGAAAGCGTGGAAGCTGCAGTTATTCTGAGCCACTGCAGGTTTACCAGCCGCCAACGAACCAAGGCAGGCAGGGTGTCCCTTTAAGAGGCTCCTGCCACAGACAAAGACAGTCACGGCCAACACACACATAAAGCCGAACACACACTGCAGCAGCTTCTTCTCCCTGCAGCATTCCTGACTGCAGCGTGTCTTAATCTGTTATGTTGCCTGTCAAGTGCATGAGAGACAAACACCGCGTGAGAGAGAGAACAAGGGATGAGAAGAGCGAAAGGAATTGAGTTAAAGATGCCCTACTTGGGATGCAGCCAGTGATTAACAAAGGATGAAGAGAAAAGACGGTGAGATGAATGAAAAACTAAAACAGAGAGCCTTCACTCTGTAGCCCAAATGTCAGAGAGTTGATTTGAGAAGGGGGATAGAGAGAAACAAGAGGGGAAGGGGCTAGACTGGGTGCGTCTGGAACAGGAAGTAAACACCCAGGTCATGTGATCTGGTCCTGAGGAGTAAAGAAGCAGCAGTGCAGAACTAGCATGGAGTATCTGCAGCACTGAGGAACGAGCAGTAGTGTGTGTGTTTGATGATTTTATTCGTTCAACTTTTATTCTTATTTACAATGACGGCCTACCAAAAGGCCCCCTGCGGGGACGGGTGCTGGGATGAAGAATAAAAGTGTAGGACAAAAACACATGACAAGAGAGACACCACATAAAGAGAGACCTAAGACGACAACACAGCATGTGTGTTGGGGTGGGGGGGCAGGGGGGGTGTCTATGTTGCAGAGCCCAGGAATTTAAAGAACTAGGACGCCGCGTAGCCCAACAAAAAGGTTATTTCTCAAACTCTGGATGAATGGGGGAAGCATATTACGGGCATCTTCATTTACAAAACCACTGTTCAGGTCTACTCCCCCTCAGTTCTATGCTTCTATTTCTATGATTATGAAAGTTGTTTTTCAGAAAATTACTAGAAAGTCAGCAGCTGGCATTGAGCTGGTCTCATGTTTGTTCCTGGGCAGAAAACATAGAATGATTAGGCTTACACCGTATAACGGACTATTTTGAAATATCGACAGTAAGATTTACAATACCGCTCAACGGTACCCATAAAAGACACCCCCACCCATGAAATCTAAGACGTGTCAACTAATTTATCTACTTCAGTGCTCTAGCTATATATTTGCTAACTAAGATGGCTAGATGTCAAGATCAAGCTTCTAGGTTACACCAGACATCCATTCCCCTCATGGATCAAGATCCCTGTTGCCTAAATTGTTGTGTATAATTTTTTAAAATTATAAATATTTAAATATTTTTTGTACACTCAGTGTGTGTGTAAAAAAAATAAAAAAACACTGTCCTAATATCAAGTCCCTCCCCCCCCTTTTGCCAACAGAACAGTCTAAATTCATTGGGGCATGGACTCTACAACAAGTTGAAAGTGTTACTCAGGGATACTGGCCCATGTTGTTTACAATGCTTCCCACAGAATTTGGCTGGTTGTTTGGGTGGTGGACCATTCTTGATACACATGGGAAACTGCACAAACACAATCCATGTCTCAAGGCTTAAAAATGCATCTTTAACAGGTCTTAACAAGTGACATCAATAAGGGATCACAGCTTTGAACTTGATTCACCTGGTCAGTCTCATGTAAAAGGCAGGTGTTCTTAATGTTTTGTACACACACACACACACACACACACACACACACACACACAGAGAGTATTCAGACCCCTTGACTTGTTCCACAGTTACATTATTAAAGCCTAAAATTGATTAAACGTTTCTCAATCTACATACAATACCCCATAATAACAAAGCGAAAACAGAAGGCATTTTTGCAAATTAATAAATCAAAAACTAAATCCTTTAAATTAGTATTCAGACCCTTTACTATGAGGCTCAACATTGAGCTTAGGTGAATCCTGCTTCCATTGAACATCCTTGAGGTTTCTCCAACTTGGAGTCCACCTGTGATTAATTAAATTGATTGGACATGATTTGGAAAGGCATACACCTCTCTATATAAGGTCCCACAGTTGACAGTGCATGTCAGAGAAAAAAACCAAGCCATGAGGTCGAAGGAATTGTCCACAGAGCTCCGAGACAGGATTGTGTCGAGGCACAGATCTGGGGAAGGGTACCAAAAAAAAAATGTCTGCAGCATTGAATGTCCAAGAACACAGTGGCCTCCATCATTCTTAAAAATGGAAGAAGTTTGGAACCACCAAGACTCTTCCTAGAGATGGCAGCCCGTCCAAACTGAGCAATCGGGGGAGAAGGGCCTTGGTCAGTGAGGTGACTAAGAACCTGATGGTCACTCTGACAGAGATCCAGAGTTCCTCTGTGGAGATGGGAGAACTTTCCAGAAGGACAACCATCTGTGCAGCACTCCACCAATCAGGCCTTTATAATAGTGGCCAGACAGAAGTCACTCAGTAAACAAAGGCACATGACAGCCTGCTTGGAGGACTCTTAGACCATGAGAAACAGGATTCTTTGGTCTGATAAAACCAAGTTGAAATCTTTGACCTGAATGCCAAGCATCACTTCTGGAGGAAACCTGGGACCATCCTAACGGTGAAGCACGGTGGTGGGAGCGTCATGCTGTGGGGATGTTTTTCAGCGGCCGGGATAGGATACTAGTCAGGATTGAGGCAAAGATGAACGGCGCAAAGTACAGCGAGATCCTTGATTAAAACCTGCTTCAGAGCGCTCACGACCTCAGACTGAGGATGAAGGTTTTACCTTCCAACAAGACAACGACCCTAAGCACACAGCCAAGTCAATGCAGAAGTGCCTTCGGGACAAGTCTGTGAATGTCCTTGAGTGGCCCAGCCAGAGCCTGGACTTGAACCTGATCTAACATCTCCGGAGAAATCTGGAAATTGCTGTGCAGCGATGCTCCCCATCTAACCTGACAGAGTTTGAGAGGATTTGCAGAGAATAAATGGGAGAAGCTCCCCAAATACAGGTGTGCCAAGCTTGTAGCGTCATACCCAAGAATACTCGATGCTGTAATCGCTGCCAAAAGGTGCTCGTGTGTAGATTGATGAGGGAAAACAACTTCATCCATTTCAGAATAAGGCTATAAACCAAACAAAATGTGGAAAAAGTCAAGGGGTCTGACTACTTTCCGAATGCACTGTTCGTACCATTTCTGTTGTATAATAGCGCCCCTTGTGTAAACCTCCGGTAATACAGTATACCCCAATATGGTACAGAAACGGTATGACAAAACTGGATACCTTCCAACCCTAATAATTATATCTGTGGCAGGTAAAACGTCAAACTACAAGCTACATAATGGTATATTTGACGTGTGATTATAGGGGAAACAATTTTGTCCAATCGAAGACAGACCAATAACAGACACCAACCATCACAGACAGACCAATCACAGATCCCCAACATCAGAGGCAGACCACTCACAATCAGACCCTGTGGGGAATCAATCAATCAGAGAGCACGCCTAACAACAGAAAGACCTCAACATCACTATCAGAGCATTCTAGCAAAGATCAATGACAGATCCACCCACCTGGTCTGCTGTGATAGGAGGGAGTGTTAGGGGGGGGAAAGGATGGATGTTTTATAGCAGAAAACAGTGAGGACATAACCCTTTCTTTCTATAGTTTTGTCCAGCTCCAGTGCCAAGTTGGATGTGTGCAAAACAGTCTCCGTTCGTATAGGGAGCAATAAGGGCCCCATGAGACAGCTGTAGGCTGTAGCCCTCAGGTTTGGCCTGGTGTTGTAGAGAGGGGCTGGACTGCTAGACAGTCTGCCAGACAGACTACTAAAGTAGATGCCTGTTCACGTTGATAGAACTCCTTCCACATTAGGTCAAGCAAACAACGCCTTAGCGAAGGTCAGGAGTTAAAAAGCAAGTCTTACCTCTAGAAGCTGTAGAAACACTGATTTTTTGGTATTCCTCTGGGTTCAATCACAGGCCATGACTTGCAAAAAACTCCTAGTGAGATTTGCTCTACTTAGATGGGGATTAAAAAAAATGGGCTGAACCATAACATTACAGAAGCATGGAATAGATTCATGATTGCTCCGAGATACAGTCAACGGTACTCCTGCTCAATATAACCAATCCGAAAGTTCCATAGTTTAGCTAAATATTGATTAGAATGCATGGAGCCTTGTACCTTTGCAGAAAGCCTTAAAAATCAGGAATGGGGACAGTGCATTGACATGTGGATGGATCACTTGCACCTACAATCTCAGTGTTGTATGAGATATTGAATGAAAAGCTACAGGAGATAGCTCAAACTAGAACGGCCAGGATATCGCCGCTGAGGAATTGCCTCCTGTCATGCAATTTGTTTTATCTTATTCACCCTTAAGCTACAGACCAGCTGAGACATCTTATTGAGCTGAAAATAAACATTTACTCCACTTCTTTTCCATCATTAGCCTTCTCCTGTCATCATCTAACCCACAGAAACAAGACAGAGACAATGGAACGAGAGAGAGGTACATACAGTACAAAGACGGTTGAGAGACAGTGAGAGAGATAGCGAGACCAAAGAGACGGTTGAGAGACAGTGAGAGAGAGATAGCGAGACCAAAGAGACGAGAACTGGAGGAAAACAACTGCTTTCGTATCATCTTATGCCAAGAAGCCATAAGGTGATGTAACGCTAACCGTTAACACAGAGTAACCTGAAGCAGCAGCAGTACTCTAGGCTACTGGGAAGAAGGCGTGGCGACGGTTGGTGACCCAGTATCTCTGGCACTGTTCCCAGTGCAGGCTTAAATCACAGAGGGAGAACATTTTGGGTGTGCTGTGGCCAGGGGATTAATACTCGTGACCAGTGCCTGTGTGCCAGTTCATTAGAAGTGCGAGTTAACCAGATAAGATTAGGGGTGTCAAACTCCTTTTCCCAGGGCCCGCATTCAGTCTTTACCAAGATCTGGAGGGCCGCACTTAAATTTACTAGATTTCCTCACCGTAAAAATAGTCCTCTTTCCATCACTATTGGAACTTTCGATGCTCCTGGACTGTCTAGCTTTAGTTGACTGTTAGCAAGCTGGACAAAGGAAACTGAACACAAATGTAGGTCCATTATGTCTGACTACACAGTTATCTGGCCACCTGCGGGACAGATTGAATGGGCTAGAGGGCCAGGCATGGAGTTTGACGCGTGAGTTAAGGTTGGCGGGAATGGGAGACAATTTCAATAGTCTAAAGAATCCTACTCCCCTTTTTTTACCTTCCTAGTCTGTATATGGCCTCCCGAGTGGCACAGTGGTTTAAGGCACTGCATCTCAGTGCTAGAGGTGTCACTACAGAACCTGGTTTGATTCCAGGCTGTATCACAACCGGATGTGATTGGGAGTCCCATAGGGCGGCGCACAATTGGCCAAGTGTGGTTAGGGTTTGGCCGTCATTGTAAATAATAATTTTAAATTTATTAAATTGTCCCTCCCCCCCTCAATCTACACACACACACAGCAAAAACTGTTTGGAAATGTTTGCTAATTTATAAGAAACTGAAAAATTACATTTATTCAGTACTTTGTTGGGGCACCTTTGGCAGCGATTACAGCCTGGGTCTTCTTGGGTATGACGCTACAACCTTGGCACATCTGTATTTGGGGAGTTTCTCCCAATCTTCTCTACAGATCGTCTCAAGCTCTGTCAGGTTGGATGGGGAGCGTGTTGCTGCACAGCTATTTTCAGGTCTCTCCAGAGATGTTAGATTGGGTTAAAGTCCAGACTCTCGCTGTGCCACTCAAGACAATTGAGACTTGTCCCGAAGCCACTCCTCAAATCAAATTTAATTACTTACAAGCCCTTAACCAACAAGCCCTTAACCAACAATAATTTAAGTTAAGAAAAAAAAGTAAAAAATTAAAAAGTAACAAGTTATTAAAACTGCAGCAGTAAAATAACAAGCGAGGCTATGTACAGGGGGTACTGGTACAGAGTCACCGGTTAGTTGAGGTAATATGTACATGTAGGTAGATTTAAAGCGACTATGTATAGATTATAAACAGAGTAGCAACAGCATCATTTATTTTTTAAAGATATTGTTTTAATAAGGGCCTTGGTGGCCATTTGATTAGCTGTTCAGGAGTCTTATCGCTTGGGGGTAGAAGCTGTTAAGAAGCCTTTTGGACCTAGACTTGGCGCTCCGGTACAGCTTGCCATGTGGTAGTAGGGAGAACAGTCTATGACTGGGGTGGGTGGGGTCTGACAATTTTTAGGGCCTTCCTCTGACACCGCCTGGTATAGAGGGCCTGGATGGCAAGAAGCTTTGCCCCAGTGATGTAGTGGGCCGTACGCACTTCCCTCTGTAGTGCCTTGCGGTCGAAGGCAGAGCAGTTGCCATACTAAGCAGTGATGCAACCAGCTGTAGAACTGTGAGGATGAGGACCCATGCCAAATATTTTCTGCTGAGGGGGAAATAGGCTTTGTTGTGCCCTCTTCACAACTGTCTTGGTGTGTTTGGACCATGATAGTTTGTTGGTGAAGTGGACACCAAGGAACTTGAAGCTGTTCCACTACAGCCCCATCGATAAGAAATGGGGGTGTGCTCGGTCCTCCTTTTCCTGTAGTCCACAATCATCGCCTTTGTCTTGATCACATTGAGGGAGAGGTTGTCCTGACAACACAACCAGGTCTTCTAGAGCAACCACACAACCACCACCTCCTCCCTATAGGCTGTCTCATCGTTGTCGGTGATCAGCCCTACCCCTGTTGTATCATCGGCAAACTTGGTGTTGGAGTCGTGCCTGGCCATGCAGTCATGAGTGAACAGGGAGTACAGGATGGGGCTGAGAACGCAACCCCAGTGTTGTCTTGACTGTGTGCTTAGGGTCATTGTCCTGTTGGAAGGTGAACCTTCGCCCCAGTCTGAGATCCTGAGCAAAATCTCTGTACTCCGTTCCGTTCATCTTTGCCTCGATCATGACTAGCATCCTAGTCCCTGCCTCTGAAAAACATCCCCGCAGCATGTTGCCACCAACATGCTTCACCGTAGGGATGATGCCAGGTTTCCTCCAGATGTGGTGCTTGGCATTCAGGCCAAAGACTTCAATCCTGGTTTCATCAGAACAGAGAAACTTGTTGGCAAACTCCAAGCAGGCCGTCATGCTCCTGAGGAGTGGCATCCATTTGGCCCCTCTACCATTAAAATACATGATTGGTGGAGTGCTACAGAAATGGGAAAACCTTCTAGAAGAACAATCATCTCCAAGAGGAACTCTGGAGCTCTGTCAGAGTGACCATCGGATTCTTGGTCACCTCCCTGACCAAGGCCCTTCTCCCCCGATTGCTCAGTTTGGACTAGAGGTCGACCGATTATGATTTTCCAACGCCGATACTGATTATTGGAGGGCCAAAAATAATGACAATTCCAACAATACTGAATGAAAACGTATTTTAATTTAATATAATATATCAATAAAATCAATTTAGCCTCAAATAAATAATGAAACATGTTCAATTTGGTTTAAATAATGCAAAAACAAAGTGTTGGAGAAGAAAGTAAAAGTGCAATATGTGCCATGTAAGAAAGCTAACGTTTAAGATCCTTGCTCAGAACATATGAAAGCTGGTGGTTCCTTTTAACATGAGTCCTCAATATTCCCAGGTAAGAAGTTTTAGGTGGTAGTTATTATAGGACTATTTCTCTCAATACCATTTGTATTTCATTAACCTTTGACTATTTGGTTGGTCTTATAGGCACTTTAGTATTGCCAGTGTAACAGTATAGCTTCTGTATCTCTCCTCGCTTCTACCTGGACTCGAACCAGGAACACAACTACAACAGCCACCCTCGAAGCAGAGTTACCCATGCAGAGCAAGGGGAATAACTTCTCCAAGAGTGAGTGACGATTGAAACGCTATTAGCGCGCACCCCGCTAACTAGCTAGCCATTTCACATCGGTTACACCAGCCTAATCTCGGGAGTTGATAGGCTTGAAGTCAAACAGCGCTGTGCTTGCGAAGAGTTGCTGGCAAAACGCACAAAAGTGCTGTTTGAATAAATGCTTACAAGCCTGCTGCCACCTACCACATCTCAGACAGACTGCTCTATCAAATCATAGACAAAATTATAACATAACACACAGAAATACGAGCCTTTGGTCATTAATATGGTCGAATCCGGAAACTATCATCTGGAAAACAAGACGTTTATTCTTTCAGTGAAATACGGAACCGTTCCCTATTTTATCTAACGGGTGGCATCCATGTCTAAATATTCCTGTTACATTGCAAGACTTTCAATGTTATGTCATAATGAAGTAAAATTCTGGCAAATTAGGCGGCCCAAACTGTTGCAAATACAACGACTATGCATGCAATGAACGCAAGAGAAGTGACACAATTTTACCTGATTAATATTGCCTGCTAACCTGGGATTTATTTTAGCTAAATATGCAGGTTTAAAAATATATACTTCTGTGTATTGATTTTAAGAAAGGCATTGCTGTTTATGGTTAGGTACACATTAGAGCAACGATACGCACCGCAACGATTATATGCAACGCAGGACATGCATGATAAACTAGTAATATCATCAACCATGTGTAGTTAACATGATTGATTGTTTTTTTTATAAAGATACGTTTAATTCTAGCTAGCAACTTACCTTGGCTTACTGCATTCGCGTAACAGGCAGTCTCCTTGTGGAGTGCAATGTAATTAGGTGGTTAGAGCTTTGGACTAGTTAATTGTAAGGTTGCAAGATTAAATCCCCCGAGCTGACAAGGTGAAAATCTGTCGTTCTGCCCCTGAACGAGGCAGTTAACCCACCGTTCCTAGGCCGTCATTAAAAATAAGAATGTGTTCTTAACTGACTTACCTAGTTAAATATTTCTTTTAAATAAATTAAATAAAAATATCGGCCAAAACGGTGTCCAAAAATACAGATTTCCGATTGTTATGAAAACTTAAAATCGGCCCTAATTAAATGGCCATTCCGATTAAATCTGTGACCTCTAGTTTGGACGGGTGGCCAGCTCTAGGAAGAGTCTTAGGGGTTCCAAACTTCTTCCATTTAACAATGCTGCAGAAATGTTTTGGTACCCTTCCCAGATATGTGCCTCGACACAATCCGGTCTCTGAGTTCTACAGACAATTCCGTCGACCTCACGTTGGTTTTTGCTCTGACATGCACTGTCAACTGTGGAACCTTATCTAGACAGGTGCTGTAATGTAACAAAATGTGGAAAAGGTCAAGGGGTCTGAATACTTTCCGAAGGCACCGTATATGAAGAGCGTACGCAATGTTTGTGTGTTTTCCTGAGGCCTCCTGCAGTCAGTGAACTCGCACACCCACTCAGTGAGCAGCTGCCCACATGCCTGGCATAGAAACACACGGCGGGCTGCCTGCGACATCCACAAATACTGGGAGACGTACACACGTGCGCACAAAATGTGTGCACTCAGCCTAGAGTCCTAACCCTGCAAAGGACTCAATTTATATTAGAAACCAGCAGATGAGCACAAGAAACTGGCCTCCTTTGAGGAAATTATACAATCAAGTGACTAATCTACTGTTTTAATTTGGGGGGAAAAACACTGGCTGGCTGATGGTGATGAAGCATGAAAAAGTCCAAGATGACCGGCACAGTTTAAAATATCCCCTTAAGACAAGACCAAACACTGAGATCATCGGCAGTAATGATATATTCATTGGCAAAGCAGGGGAGGATAAATTCACAGAGTAACCATAGTGGATGAAAGTCGATAGAAGTACTGTGTTTACCCTGTGTCCCTCCCTCCATCCATCCAGCCAACCCTCCCTCTGAAGAATGAGCAGAGTAAACAGGAACAGAGCATATCAAACCGCCCTGTGTTTCCTTCACTCGCTTTCCCTTCCTCTCTGAAGTAGGTTTGTCTATTATGTCTCCCTGAGGGACATGTAATCAACTCCATTGGAAGCTGCCACACACACACACACGTAACATTAAAACAGGAGATATTAAAGACAGGTCATAGACATACAGTGCATTTGGAAAGTATTCAGACCACTTGACTTTTTCCACATTTTGTTACATTACAGCCCTATTCTAAAATGGATTATATAAAATCCTCATCTCCACACACACACACACACACACAACCATAATAACAAAGCAAAAACAGGTTGACACTTTTGGCAAATATATAAACAGAAATATCTTAATTACATAAGTATTCAGGCCCTTTGCAATGAGAGTCAAAATTGAGCTCAGGTGCCTCCTTTTTCCATTGATCATCCTTGAGATGTTTCAACAACTTGATTGGAGTCCACCTGGGATACATTATATTGATTGGACATGATTTGAAAAGGCACACACCTGTCTATATAAGGTTGACGATGCATGTCAGTGAATGCCAGAGCAAAAAACAAGCCATGAGGTCGAATTGTCCGTAGAGCTCGGAGACAGGATTGTGTCGAGGCACAGACCTGGGGAAGGGTACTAAAACATTTCTGCAACATTGAAGGTCCCCAAGAACACAGTGGCCTCCATCAATCTTAAATGGAAGAAGTTTGGAACCCCCAAGACTCTTCCTAGAGCTGGCCGCCCAGCCAAACTGATTCAACAGGACAACGACCCTAAGCACACAGCCAAGACAACACAGGAGTGGCTTCGGGACAAGTCTCTAAATGTCCGAGTGGCCAGGCCAGAGCCCGGACTTGAACCTGATCAAACATCTCTGGAGACCTGAAAATAGCTGTGCAGCTCCCCAGTCAACCTGAGAGAGAGAGAATAATGGGGGGAAACTCCAAATACAGGTGTTTCAAACTTGTAGCGTCAAACCCAAAAAGACGAGGCTATAGTCACTGCCAAAGGTGCTTCAACAAAGTACTGAGTAAAGGGTCTGAATATTTCAGTAGTTTAAATGTTTTTATTGGCAAACATTTCTACAAACCTGTTTTTGATTTGTCATGGGGAATTGTGTGTAGATAACGTGGAAATAACTATTTAATACATTCTAGAATAAGGCTGTAAAGTAACAAAATGTGGAAAAATTCAAGGGGGTCTGAATACTTTCCAAATGCACTGTATAGTCAGTGTCCAGATTTCAGTTGACATTTAATCCTTCTGAACAGTAGGCAACAGTTCCCTTGACATGCCGTAGGTCTATTTGAAGTCCTGGTCTTGTGACTGGCGAATTTGCATAGCTCCTCAAACAACATAGGCACTGATCATTCTCTATTACCATCATCAAATCTTTACCAAACATCACTTTTCTGGCCCTCCCTTCTCTTTTATTTTTAACTCTCCATTTTGTAGCTTCTCTCTTATTGAATTAAACACGCAGACATTGTCCTTTTAATCTCAGTGGATCCAAGTTAACTTTTTCTGCCCATTTGGAAATTGGTGTGTAGGCTATTTGTCATGCGTCAAGTCAGGCATACACACTAATTTAAAAAAAATGTAACTATGAAAGAAAAACCTAATGTCAATTATAGATATAAATGGCATAAGAATGATACATTTGTATTTTTATGTATTCAGTTTATTCAACCCGACCGCCCACCTGCCCTTCATCCACACAATATTTCATGACCCTAAACCCCATCTCTGCCTTGTGGATATAACCGTGGGAACTGCAGGTTGAGTCATCCTGCACATCACTAACTAACACACAATATTTCATGACCCTAAACTAGAGGTCGACCGGTTATGATTTTTCAACGCCAATACAGGTTGGAGGACAAAAAAAGCCGATACCGATTAATTGGCCGATTTTAAAAATGTATTTGTAATAATAACAATTACAACAATACTGAATGAAAACTTATTTTAACTTAATATAATTGATCAATAAAATCAATTTCGCCTCAAATAAATAATGAAACATGTTCAATTTGGTTTAAATAATGCAAAAACAAAGTGTTGGAGAAGAAAGTAAAAGTACAATATGTGCCATGTAAGAAAGCTAACGTTTAAGTTCCTTGCTCAGAACATGAGAACATATGAAAGCTGGTGGTTCCTTTTAACATGAGTCTTCAATATTCCCAGGTAAGAAGTTTTAGGTTGTAGTTATTATAGAACTATTTCTCTCTATACCATTTGTATTTCATATAACCTTTGACTATTGGATGTTCTTTAGTATTGCCAGTGTAACAGTATAGCTTCCGTCCCTCTCCTCACTCCTCCCTGGGCTCGAACCAGGAACACAACGACAACAGCCACCCTCGAAGCAGCGTTACCCATGCAGAGCAAGGGGAATAACTACTTCAAGTCTCAGAGCGAGTGACGTTTGAAACTCTTATTAGCGCGCACCCCGCTAACTAGCTAGCCATTTCACATCACATCTTTACACCAGCCTCATCTCGGGAGTTGATAGGATTGAAGTCCTAAACAGCAGAGCTGCTGGCAAAACGCACAAAAGTGCTGTTTGAATGAATGCCTACGAGCCTGCTGGTGCCTACCATCGCTCAGTTAGACTACTCTATCAAATCATACTTAATTATAACATAACTTAAATACGAGCCTTAGGTTATTAATATGGTCGAATCCGGAAACTATCATCTCGAAAACATGACGTTTATTCTTTCAGTGAAATACGGAACCGTTCCGCATTTTATCTAATGGGTGGCATCCATCAGTCTAAATATTCCTGTTAACATATATATATATAAACATATATACTTCTGTGTATTGATTTTAAGAAAGGCATTGGTGTTTATGGTTAGGTACACGTTGGAGCAACGACAGTCCTTATTCACGAATGCGCACAGCATCGATTATATGCAACTAGATAAACTAGTAATATCAACCATGTGGAGTTATAACTAGTGATTATGATTGATTAGTGTTTAATGCTAGCTAGCAACTTACCTTGGCTTCTTACTGCATTCGCGTAACAGGTGGGCTCCTCGTGAGGCACGTGGTTAGAGCGTTGGACTAGTTAGCCGTAAGGATGCAAGATTGAGTCCCCGAGCAGACAAGGTAAAAATCTGTGGTTCTGCCCCTGAACAAGGCAGTTAACCCACCGTTCCTAGGTGAGAATGTGTTCTGAACTGACTTGAATGGTTAAATAAAAAGGTGTAAAAAAATTTTAAATAAAATTTAATATATATATATTTTTTTTAAATCTTTTTTTAAATCGGCAAAATCAGAGTTTACATTTACCAATTTCCGATTGTTATGAAAACTTGAAATCGGCCTTAATTAAAATCGGCCCCAATTAATCGACCAATCCGATTAATCGGTCGACTTCTACCCTAAACCCATCTGCCTTGTGGATATAACCGTGGGGACTGCAGGTTGAGTCAGCCATCACATCACTAACTGACACACAATATACAGGAAACTGCCAAAATAAAGGAAACACCAACATAAAGTGTCTTAATAGGGCGTTGGGGCACCATGAGACAGAAGAGCTTCAATCCACCTTGGCATAGATTCTACAAGAGTCTGGAACTCGCTTGGAGGGATGCGACACCACTCTTGCACAAGAAATTCCATAGCTTTGTGTTTTGTTGATGCCGTTGATGCCGTGTGTTTTGTCAAGCGCCGTTCCAAGAATCTGGTGACTGACACTATGCTCCTTTGAGGCCTCTCAAAGTCAGAGCGCTTATTCTAGCCATGCCAGCCACAATAATAGGCAATTTGTATACAGAACCCTAAACTTGCGCACGCACAGGTAAAAACATGGACGCTAGGAAACACTGACGTAGAGTTTTTCCAGACCAACTATGGCCCAGAGTTTTTCCTGGTCGGGTAACATTGCAAGGAAAAACTTGTGGCCCTACTCACGGTCTCTCATTTGAGTCAAAGAACACAGCAAAGTGGAATGCATTCTTACAGGGTCTCCTAGTTCTTCCGTGTCTTGTGACTTGAGTGAAGGCCTCGTCCTCAGCAGGATGTCATCGCTACATTCATTGTCGGATCCGTTGGGGGACTCTGCTAGATCCAGGAAGTCGTCTCGCTTCTGACCTCTGAACCTGATTTTGTCCAGCCGCTTTAGCATGTTCAACACCCCTCTCTTCAGCGGCTTTACCTTAGCATGGTGTACAGCAATCCTGAAAAGACAAACAGACAAGGGTCAGAGGTTCCCCTTTGAAAAGCACTGAAAATGAAAGGGTGGGGTCGATAGCAAGACATTTCTTTGCACAGAAGTAGTTTCTTGTAAATAAGTACCTAAACACTACGGAACACAGATGCACAAGTTAAGACAATCGTTGAGTGTTGCCGATACAAGCGTTTAAAAAAATACCCTATTCCCTTTACAGTGCCCTGCTCAAAAGTAGTGAGCTAGAAAAGGGAATTGAGTGCCATTTGGAACACAGCCATATAGATCTAGCAGTAGATCCATCGAAGGCCCATCAGTGGTTGAGTCGTCAGCCATCATCCAGGGCCACAGCCCTTCCTGCTTAGGAAATGATCACAACCCCAGAACGAGGCGTGGAGCGAGATGGAGACAAGATGCGATCACCCTCTCACTTCAAACACTCCAAAAATATGACTTAACGACTTGATTCATGCGAATCCTTTTGACCTAGATCTACCCCCTCTGAGTATATATTTGGGCAGTGAAGCTAAAAAAAAAAAACATTTAATTTGGTTTTATAGCCTACTCCAGTATTTTAGATCAAATGTTCTGTATGAGGCAACAGTGCAGAATGTCACCTTTAACTTGAGGGATTTTCATACATATCCATTCTACCATTTACAAATAAAAGCACTTTATGCATCTAGTCCCCCCCCCCCCCATTCAAAAGGTATCATAAAAGCATACCCCTAAAACATGTTAATCTCTCACCATTACCAATAACAGGGGAGGTTAGCATTTAGGTCTAACTTTCTCACTCTGTATCTAGTCCCCCCCCCCAATTTGAAGATATAAGTATTTGGACAAATTAACTAATAGTGTATTACATTAAACTTGACAGTATTTTGAGCCATATTCCTAGCACGCAATGATTACATCAAGTGTGACTCTACAAACTTTTTGGATGCATTTTCAGTTTGTTATGGTTGGGAATTGTCACTTTCAAGTCACTTTCATTGTAAACAAGAATAGAAGAAAACAAACAGGTCGGGGACCTAAGCGACCGCTTATGTCTGGAGCCGGCCCTGGAAAGGGGGTGGAAAGGGGCTAGCGGAAACTTTGTGGGTGACACAATAGCTCTCACACACACCCCTCCCCTTAGAAACAGATCTGGCTTGATAACACCATGCAGCTCTCAAGGTTCTAGCTGTGTTGTTATAGGCCTACTGCATCTTTCTATCTACAGCCTTCACGTTTTCATTCGTTTGGAGCAGAAGCAGCACATCTCAGAGTAACAGTGAGATAGAGGAGCTGGAAAGCCTGGCGCCCACTAGATGAGAGAAAGAAAGGAGAGGAATTATACTCAATGTTTCTCTGATCACAACACTGACTCTGGTCTCTGTGTGGGCAGAGAAACCATCAGGACCGTCATACCTCTATCCCTTTCCTTCAGCTGAAAAAACAACAACAACAAAAACACTTCCACCCACATGTGAACAGAGAAAGAACACGATACACACACACACACACACCTACCTGAAAGGCCTTGGCTCATTCACACTTCATTAAAATCCCACACAAACAAACCTAAATGTTGAGAGAGCATCTAATGATGCGAATGGCACCAATGACAAATCTACACAGCCAAGGGATCCTTCACTCTAATGTAAAATGGTGAGCATCAGAGCTCTGTGTCCTACAAGTGATGACACCATTAGAGCAGACCAAAAAGGATGACACACATGGAGGCACAGGACTTCCTATAGGATAGTTCAGGCCAGGGGAATCTGATCTGGCTCTCAAGGTGGATGTCATCTAAGCTTGTTGTGTCCTCATGTGCATCTCTAGGAAGTCCTCTGCTCACCTTATTATACACCTCTATGGTCAGTGTGTCACTAAGCCCCTGCCAATGATGATCAAGGTAGAAGTTACCCCTAACCATAGATATAGAATCAGATTACCATTGCCCTAATCCTAACCATGACCATTTAGGGAGTTGATTAACCTCTGACCTTAGATCAGATATTGACCACAGAACTCAACACCATCAGCTTAGTGAAGCATTTGGACAGTTGCGGGAGCAAGGCGAGGTGGTACTATAGAGTAAAGCTGTAATGTTGTTCAGAGAAGAGAGCGAGTTCTTCTTCAATGGTATATTCCCAGAGAGGTCTGAAGTACTGCTTAATCATACAATCAGTCAAACATATACACAGTTAGACGACACAGACTCAAGACACACACACCTCATAAATATTCAGGCACATTGACACACAGTACTCGTGACTGCACATCAGTCTATATACTCCTATGAGAGCCATTGCTACTGTATGCCAGCCATGAGTGCTATCATGGCTGTCAATGAGCTTCCAACCTCTGATGTGGGTCTGCTGGAAAAGAGAAGGGGCCACAGAGAGACTTGGCTCTGCTCTCCTCAATGCCTAGTGTGTGTTTGATTGAGCACTTTCTGAGAAGAGAACAGCATTCTAGGAACTGGATAGTCACTGGCATTGTTAGCAGTGATGGAAGACCCCACACTTGCATAGAAAATAGGACATTGTTGAATTCAACAGAGACATTAAATCAAACATGGTTAGGTTTAGGGTGAGAGATAGTAAAACAAATTGACAGACATTTCTGAGAATAATACCAACTAGAAACGCCCACCCGGAAACCCTCATTGGCAAGTGCTTTACACATCTCATACCCACTTGTAGGTGTTACATTTACTAGGCAGTCACCTTAGTGACTGTTTAGTTTCACATGAAATACACGCAACCCCCTGTCAATGTCATTCCTGGCTGCAGACCCACTGAACCTGTAGTCTACATGTGATTGTTCATTCAGGAGAGTGATTTCTGAATGAATGTCAAAGTTAGGCTATATGTTGAAATGTTTTAGTGAAGGAGTTGAGTGTTCGGTCATTTTTATTACAAATTTAGTGGAATAGGGACAAAAAAAAACTAATTTCAACCATTAGAATTTATAAAATGACATTGGTATAGTTCTCGGAGGACACCAGAAAGCTAGTCATGCTTATTTCTCTCTCATCCAAGTTGCTGAGATTCTACTTGGTCTAGGAGTCTCACTACACTTGGTCCAAGCTCACATATTTTACAAATGGAAGCTAGGCTAAATCAGGATGACAACACACTATAGGCCTAAACTACGAGACGAATAAGGAATTCACTTTATTACAGTCGGAATCAAGGCGGAGGGCCATATTGCCTAGGTAGGCACACTGTAAATCGTTAGGTTGAAAGGAAGACTCATCATCACAATACCATGTTTGATAATGTGCTGTGATTGAGGCTATTCAGTCTATGATGGGTGATCAAATTATGACCCAAATATAAATTACAGTAGGCTACCGAGTCTAACTAGCCACAGCTGACCCCATTATTCCAGTCGCCATGTCAACTCTGCTAATAACTCTATTCAATGAACACATCATCGGTGAGGGACAGGCACTGCTAAGCCATGATGTACTCTTAAGGAGCTTACCATTACTCCTTAAAAGAGTCAAAGTAGCATATACAGTGCCTTGCGAAAGTATTCGGCCCCCTTGAACTTTGCGACCTTTTGCCACATTTCAGGCTTCAAACATAAAGATATAAAACTATTTTTTTGTGAAGAATCAACAACAAGTGGGACACAATCATGAAGTGGAACGACATTTATTGGATATTTCAAACTTTTTTAACAAATCAAAACCTGAAAAATTGGGCGTGCAAAATTATTCAGCCCCCTTAAGTTAATACTTTGTAGCGCCACCTTTTGCTGCGATTACAGCTGTAAGTCGCTTGGGGTATGTCTATCAGTTTTGCACATCGAGAGACTGAAATTCTTTCCCATTCCTCCTTGCAAAACAGCTCGAGCTCAGTGAGGTTGGATGGAGAGCATTTGTGAACAGCAGTTTTCAGTTCTTTCCACAGATTCTCGATTGGATTCAGGTCTGGACTTTGACTTGGCCATTCTAACACCTGGATATGTTTATTTTTGAACCATTCCATTGTAGATTTTGCTTTATGTTTTGGATCATTGTCTTGTTGGAAGACAAATCTCAGGTTTTCTTCCAGAATGGTCCTGTATTTGGCTCCATCCATCTTCCCATCAATTTTAACCATCTTCCCTGTCCCTGCTGAAGAAAAGCAGGCCCAAACCATGATGCTGCCACCACCATGTTTGACAGTGGGTATGGTGTGTTCAGGGTGAGGAGCTGTGTTGCTTTTACGCCAAACATAACGTTTTGTATTGTTGCCAAAAAGTTCAATTTTGGTTTCATCTGACCAGGGCACCTTCTTCCACATGTTTGGTGTGTCTCCCAGGTGGCTTGTGGCAAACTTTAAACAACACTTTTTATGGATATCTTTAAGAAATGACTTTCTTCTTGCCACTCTTCCATAAAGGCCAGATTTGTGCAATATACGACTGATTGTTGTCCTATGGACAGAGTCTCCCACCTCAGCTGTAGATCTCTGCAGTTCATCCAGAGTGATCATGGGCCTCTTGGCTGCATCTCTGATCAGTCTTTTCCTTGTATGAGCTGAAATTTGAGGGACGGCCAGGTCTTGGTAGATTTGCAGTGGTCTGATACTCCTTCCATTTCAATATTATCGCTTGCACAGTGCTCCTTGGGATGTTTAAAGCTTGGGAAATCTTTTTGTATCCAAATCCGGCTTTAAACTTCTTCACAACAGTATCTCGAACCTGCCTGGTGTGTTCCTTGTTCTTCATGATGCTCTCTGCGCTTTTAACAGACCTCTGAGACTATCATAGTGCAGGTGCATTTATACGGAGACTTGATTACACACAGGTGGATTGTATTTATCATCATTAGTCATTTAGGTCAACATTGGATCATTCAGAGATCCTCACTGAACTTCTGGAGAGAGTTTGCTGCACTGAAAGTAAAGGGGCTGAATAATTCTGCACGCCCAATTTTTCAGTTTTTGATTTGTTAAAAAAGTTTGAAATATCCAATAAATGTCGTTCCACTTCATGATTGTGTCCCACTTGTTGTTGACTCTTCACAAAAAAATACAGTTTTATATCTTTTTGTTTGAAGCCTGAAATGTGGCAAAAGGTCGCAAAGTTCAAGGGGGCCGAATACTTTCGCAAGACACTGTATATGTTATGTTCAAAGATAGACAAGCTCTGGCAGCCAAAAACTAAGCATGAATCGGTTCTCAATTGCAATTTGGTTGTAGAAACATAAATCCCTTTACTTTCTTGTCACATTAAAATCCTTTTACAAATGCAAAATACACACTTAAGCATTGGCAGTTTGAAGCGACTCAAATCCTGTTTCTCTGCATATCCCATAAGAATCGGTTATTTTTCCTGCAATCTAAGCAGCCAAAAAGCACATGGTGGTAGATATTTCAAGCCACATTTCAAAGCAACTTCGTAGGTGGTTTGAAGTCAAATCCAAATCTGATTCCTGGCCATGGGACTTTTGTTTGAACGGTCAAATCGGATTCATTTACCCGTCTGGTTCTTAGACTGTTATTTGGCATTTCTTATTGGTTTCCAAACAAATGAGTGAATGTGCTAGAAGGCTAAACAGCTAGCTAGGTTGGTAACTAAGTTGCCCATCCAAAATGGACTTCGTTTTGAAAGTTGGATCATCTCGTCCTTTGAGGCTTTAAAAAAAAAAGGGCATTGTTTGTCACCATAGCTTACTACATCACTTCTGAAGGAAGGCTGAGCACACACTTATTATGACAACTAGCGTAGTTATTGTCAGCGGTCTGAACACACAAATCCAAATTAGGTCACTTGTCTCTTGCCGTTTGGACAGTCAGTTTTCCAAAACTGATAGTGGAATTAAGGCCTTCACTGTGAACATGGCTGTGTTGTGTACCGTTTTAACAACTTTTTCCACAGTTGCAGCTAACCGTATTTTTTCAGTGACAACATGTTTCTTAGCGGCCTTCTGTTACATACAGGTGTTTGGGAGCATGCCAGATAGCACATTAGAACAGGTGTCTTCTATAAGCACACACAAACATGGATATATGTCCATGTGGGGACACTGACACTGACCCCCCCAACTCTATAAAAAAAGTATCAATTTAACATTGTTCACAAATCATTTATTTCTGATATGAAAGATCCTTATACTTCCAAAACCGTACGGCAAGCGATTCATGTAATGTTCAGACCGAGCGTCTGGGGGTTTCTTAACAAACCTTCCCCGTACAGAAGACGCCTTGATCCAATGACTTGTGGAATGGAACTAATGGAACTGAGACTTCTGCTCAAAAGGCTAAAAGGTACTGGTAAGATATGAGCCTAAAAACACCGTGATCGACGGAGTATGAAGGACCAGTGTTGTGCTGCTTCGCGACTGTAACAAAGCGCGCAAGCAACAGTAGGTGTTGGCCCGCTGTGACATAATGTAACAAGTCCGTTAGGTTAGTCTCAGCTTCCCACCAGTAATTTTTTGTTGTTGACGCTATGGCGATGCAACGTTCATTTGTAATACTGTTTATTTGTACTGCCCAACTCCTATTTCCCAATTAAATTGTAATCTTCGTAAATGAGTCTACGCACAGTAGACCTTGCGCTCCATTAAATAATAATGAATTACCCAACTAAAAGCCAACAGACACAACACGTAAATACTTGAGCTAGGCTACTTTGCATGGACAATATTTATATTTAAAAATATCAAGTTTTTTCTTACCCAGCCCGTAAATCGTAGCAGAGTTTCATTAACACTGATAATTGCCTTTGAATGTATCCAGTAGCGTACACCTGCTCACAACCGCCAAGACACAAGCTGTTTATTGAGCCTCAGCCCCGCCATCACAATCCGCTCTTTTGTAAACCAGAGCAACGATTTACATCCCGCTGCAGCCTTGATTAGTTTTGTAGAAATGCCAACTCCCCCCCCCTAAGAGAGAATAGCATAGACTATCTCATTCAGTACCGTTTGAAACCAGTCTCTCTCGCTTGTTGATTTCATAGCTCTCACACACAAGACCAGGACATTTCGTCATGTCAGCAGACGTCCTTTCTTAAAGGGGCCGCTCATGGAGTTTCAAAGTTATCAACAAGCCTGCCCTTGCTGTTGTTGTACCTCTCACTATGTGTTCGTCTGCTTTCATAATGCCCATCAGCATCCTCTGTTGGCTGACACTATTTTAACGATGTAGGCTTACCAACAGTATTGCATGTGCACAGTTGATGTCATATATTATTGGGACAGTTCTCTCATGTAATACAGGTGATAATTAAATATTGCATACATACATACATACATACATACATACATACATACATACATACATACATACATACAAACATTATTTATATATAAACTGCAACAAAACCATTTTTTTATGAAATAACCAAACAGTTGGCAAGTGTGTTTGGAATACAAACCATTGCATGTGTCCACTCAGATGAGCAAGGCAGAAATCTAAACATCCATCATCTACAGAAATGAGCTCCAAAACAATGTATAAGGCGTTTGTCCTGTATTACAGTTGTCGCAAAAACTAATGTAGACTAGTCAACATGCAATTGTCACCATACAATGAATGGTCTTCTCTATACTCTCCAGCAGCTGAAAGTAATTTGTTCTATTGTACAGGCTGAGACTTAGAACCCTGTGTCTGTCTGTCTGTTGTCAGTCTGCTGTGAGACAAGGTCTGTGACTCAGTGATGAGACTGTTGATACACTTCATGGCCAAAAGTACACAACATGACCAAAAGTATGTGGAGACCTGCTTGTCAAACATCTCATTCCAAAATCATGAGCATTAATATGGAGTTGATCCCCCTTTGCTGCTATAACAGCCTCCACTCTTTTGGGAAGGTTTTCCACTAGATGTTGGAATATTGCTGTGTGGGCTTGCTTCCATTCAGCCACAAGAGCATTAGTGAGGTCGGGCACTGATGTTGGGTGATTAGGCCTGGGTCGCAGTCTCGTTTCAATTCACCTCAAAGGTGTCCGATGGGGTTGAAGTCAGGGCTCTGTGCAGGCCAATCAAGTTCTTCCACAACGATCTCGACAAACCATTTCTGTATGGACCTTGTTGTGTGCACGGGGGCATTGTCATGCTGAAACAGGAAAGGGCCTTCTCCAACTGTTGCCACAAAGTTGGAAGCACAGAATGGTCTAGAATGTCATTGTATGCTTTAGCGTTAAGATTTCCCTTCACTGAAACTAAGGGGCCAAGCCCGAACCATGAAAAAGAGCCCAAGACCATTATTCCTCCTCACAACACTAGTGGGCCCTATGCATTGGAATAGGTAGCATTCTTGTGGCATCCGCCAAACCCAGATTTGTCCAGATGGTGAAGTAACTTCAAAGATCGCGTTTCCACTGCTCCAGAGTCCAATGGTGGTGAGCTTTACCCCACTCCAGACGACACTTGGCATTGCGCATGGTGATCTTAGGCTTGTGCGCAACTGTTCGGTCATGAACAGCATTTCATGAAGCTCCCGACTAACAGTTCTTGTGCTGACTCGGCAGTTCAGTTCGGTGAGCTTGTGTGGCCTACCACTTCGCGGCTGAGCCGTTGTTGCTCCTAGGCTTTTCCACTTCACAGTAACATCACTTACAGTTGACCGGGGTAGCTCTAGCAGGACAGACACTGACATCCTATGACGGTGCCACGTTGAAAGTCACTGAGCTCTTCGGTAAGGCCATTCTACTGCCAATGTTTGTCTATGGCGATTGCATGGCTGTGTGCTTGATTTTGTACACCTGTCAGCAACGGTGAGGCTGAAATAGCCACATTCACTAATTTGAAGGGGTGTCCACATACACTATATATACAAAAGTATGTGGACACCCCTTCAGTAGGCATATAGACTTACACTGGGGCATGTTCAGCAGGATGCAATGTTTTGGAATGTTCAGATAGTAATATGCTATGTAGAACAAACATGCCTCTCTGACATGTATACTGAGCAGTAATATGAACTCAACATGCAATAATTTCTTTTTTTTTTTTTTTCAAAGAGTTACAGTTCATATAAGGAAATCACTCAATGGAAATAAATAAATTAGGCCCTAATCTATGGATTTCACATGACTGGGCACCCACTCACCCACTGGGGAGCCAGACCCAGCCAATCAGACTGAGCTTTTCCCCACTAACGGGCTTTATTACAGAAATAAATACTCCTCAGTATTTCTTTCCTCAGCTGTCCGGGTGGCTGGTCTCAGACGATCCCGCAGGTGAAGAATCCAGATGTGGAGGTCCTGGGCTGGCATGGTTACACGTGGTCTGCGGTTGTGAGGCCGGTTGGACGTACTGCCAAATTCTCTAAACGCTATTGGAGGTGGCTTATGCTAGAGAAATTAACATTCAATTCTCTGGCAACAGTTTTGGTGGACATTCTTGCAGTCAGCATGCCAATTGCACACTCCCTTAAAACTTGAGTCATCTGTAACATTGTGTTGTGTGACAAAACTGTACATGGCCTTTGCAAGGTGCACCTGTGTAATGATCATGCTGTTTAATAAGTTTCTTGATATGCCACACCTGTCAGGTGGATGGATTATCTTGGCAAATGATAAATACTCAGTGACAGGAATGTACAGATTTGAGATAAATAAACTGTTTTGCGTATGGAACATTTCTGGGATCTTTTATTTCACCACATGTAACATGGGACTTTTGTTCAGTGTTTTGGCCCAGTCCAAAACCAGCCTCCTTCTGTCGCTTGTCTGTCCTGTAAACCTAGATCTGAGAATGGATTGCTAGGTGGAGCTGCTGTAATATTCATGATTTCATGATATGGCTTGCATCCATCTGATCCATTCAGACCAACAAAGTGTCTAGGCGAAGAGGGTTTGATTTTGGACTAGGCAGAAGTCTGGTCTCCCTCTCTCTCTCTTCCTACCCAATCTCTCTCTCTCCACTCTCTCTCTTTACTCTCTCTCCCTCTCTTTTAATGTCCTCCACGAGGTGATGCTCACTTAACAAACATGAAACAGATGGACCCCACTAAAATGTCACTGAGCTGTTCATCATTGCACTGGATGAGCAAAGCAAGCACTGTTTTGCAATTCAAGCATCTTGCAGTAAAACCAATCAGATAAAATGCCAGGTCATCCTCTCACAACACTATCTTACATTGTTAAGTAATACAGCAGATTAAGAGGAAAATTAAAATCAAGACTTAAAAACTTCAATCACCACTGTGCATATGCGTTGTGTTACGTAAATCCACTGAGACCATATTTGAGGTAATTCAATGACCGTCTTACAATATTGTAACACATTTTATTTGACACAATATCGCAGTACTATGACATAAAATCCTGATCCCAAATTTCCCATTGGACATGTAACAGTAGCAGGAGGTATGTTTTGTGGAAACTAAATTATTTTATACCATGGTTTTACAGTAAGTAATCCCTACTCTATTTCTGGCCTAAACACAACTCTCTCTCTTTTATTTATTTATATATATACTGTATATATTATATATATATATATCAGGGCTGAGGCGCCCAAATCCTCCCTCCATGTTATTAAGAAAAGTCCTAATCCCAATTGAGCGTTTTCTAGAGCGTTCATTGCACATGTTGTCTTCTTACGCAATCACAACTAACACACTTTGAGTCAATTATAGAACAGCTTGGAGGGGTTGGTGCTGCTTTAATGATGTAAACACACAATTGTATGAGGGGAAATGAGATTAGACATTTTGTAAGAGATAGAAAGGAGATCAGATATGAATTGATATGCATGTCAATTGTATTTTTGTTTTTTAAAGTTGATTAATTGAATTTTAATTCACTTTCTGAAATGATGGACCTGGACGTAAAGTGACCCCAGCCGTTGATAATGATATTTATTATTTTTTTTTGTATTTTTTTTTTTATCCCTTTTTCTCCCCAATTTCGTAGTATCCAATTGTTGTAGTAGCTACTATCTTGTCTCATCGCTACAACTCCCGTACGGGCTCGGGAGAGACGAAGGTTGAAAGTCATGCGTCCTCCGATACACAACCAACCAAGCCGCTGCTTCTTTAACACAGCGCACATCCAACCCGGAAGCCAGCCGCACCAATGTGCCGGAGGAAACACCGTGCACCTGGCCACCTTGGCTAGTGTACACTGCGCCCAGCCCGCCACAGGAGTCGCTGGTGCGCGATGAGACAAGGACACCCCTACCGACCAAGCCCTCCCTAACCCGGGCGACGCTAGGCCAATTGTGCGTCGCTCCACGGACCTCCCGGTCGCGGCCGGTTACGACAGAGCCTGGGCGCGAACCCAGGACTCTGATGGCACAGCCCTTAACCACTGCTCCACCCGGGAGGCCCTGATAATGATATTTGATATATCGATATCCTATTTCTATATCTTATGAGTTGACATTCATTTCACTTTTCACATTGTGAATTTTACAAAAAATCGAATGAGTTGTGTGTTTCTTTTAGGCTTATCTTGGGCTGACATTTTTGATAGACATGTAATTCTCTCTCAGACAAGGTGAGAATTCCCTGTCAAGAAGAGAACTTACACAAGCCACTGGGGAATCCACGCCCGCCTACTTTTTCTTTCTCTTCTACCCCAGTAGCTGGATGCCGCTCTGGTTTGGTGGAAGTGTCGCCGCCATGATGGGTCTGTCCGCAGCCGACTGGCCGGTACTTTGCAGGGATCCCTACCCAAAAGGGTCTCCAAGATGGCGTAGCAGTTCAGACGTCTTTGTCTTGTCCTGTCCCGTGTGTATATATTTTTTCCTTCGTATATATTTTAAATATTTTTAACCTCAGTTTCAACATACTCTCCTGCAACCCGCCTCACCCAATGTGGTATGGATCTGCTATTTTCTATATTTTAGAACCAGAACACCAAACAGAAGCTAGCCAGCTAACTAGCTAGTAGTCAGTTAGCCACTGCTAGCGGTCATCAGCTAGCCTTAGCCCGGTCAAGTCCTGACAGTCTGAACAGCGCGATTCAACCCAGAGCATATCGGACCGCTTTTTCTCCACATCTCCGGATTCCTATCGCAAGCTCTAAACCTTTTCACCTGGATCATCACAGCTAGCTAGCTGCTATCCGAGTGGCTAACGTCTCTGTCCAGAAGCAAGCACCAGTGAGCCTGGAACTAGCCTCGTGCTAGGCCCATCTCCCGGCTAGCTGAAGAGGTCCATCAGCCACTCCTTGGGCTACAATACATTTATATTTTGCCAATTTGCCTGAACCCCTTTTACTGCCGACACGGAGCCCCGCCGATCCATCACAACTGGTCTACCGTCATAAACAGCCCGAGGGGTATCAACAGGCTCCTCCGTCGCGACGTCCCCTGAAGGCCCACACGCTAGCCTGCTAGCAGCAGCCCGCTAGCTGTCTAGAGCATATCGGACTGTTAGCTGAAGAGGACCATCAGCCAATTTCTTGGGCTACAATACCTATTTTGCCAATTGGCCTGGACCCTTTTACTGCCTACACGGAGCCCTGCCGATCCAACACGACTGGTCTGCCGACGTAACCATCCGAGGGGGCTACATCAGACTCTTCCGTCGCAACGTCCCCCAAAGACCCTTCTGCTAGCCCCGGGCTGCTAGCTGTCTGAATCGCCGTGTCTCCAGCTACCCACTGGTCCCTATGATCACTCGGCTACACGTGCCTCTCCTTAATTTTAATTTGCCTTGTTCATTGCTGTTTTGGTTAGTGATTGTTGTCTTATTTCACTGTAGAGCCACCAGCCCTGCTCAATATTCCTTAGCTAGCCCTTTGTTTCACCTCCCACACATGCGGTGTCCTCACCTGGTTTAATTGATGTCTCTAGAGACAAAACCTCTCTCATTGTCATTCAATGCCTAGGCTTACCTCCACTGTATTCACATCCCACCATACCATTGTCTGTACATTACGCCTTGAATCTATTCTTCCGTGCCCAGAAACCTGCTCCTTTTAATCTCTGTTCCTAACGCACTAGACGACCAGTTCTAATAGCCTTTAGCCGTACCCTTATCCTATTCCTCCTCTGTTCCTCTGGTGATGTAGAGGTTAATCCAGGCCCTGCAGTGCCTAGCTCCACTCCCATTCCCCAGGCACTGTCATTTGTTAACTTCTGTAACTGTAAAAGCCTTGGTTTCATGTATGTTAACATTAGACGCCTCCTCCCTAAGTTTGTTTTATTCACTACTTTAGCACACTCTGCCAACCCGGATGTCCTAGCCGTGTCTGAATCCTGGCTTAGGAAGGCCACCAAAAATGTCCATCCCTAACTATAACATTTTCCGACAAGATAGAACTGCCAAAGGGGGAGGAGTTGCAATCTACTGCAGAGTTCTGTCTTACTTACAGGTCTGTGCCCAAACAATTTGAGCTTCTACTTTTAAAAATCCACCTTTCCAAAAACAAGTCTCTCACCGTTGCCGCTTGTTATAGACCACATTCTGCCCCCAGCTGTGCCCTGGACCCCATGAATTGATTTCCCCCCATCTATCTTCAGAGCTCGTACTGTTAGGTGACCTAAACTAGGACATGCTTAACACCCCGGCCGTCCTACAATCTAAGCTAGATGCCGTCAATCTCACACAAATGTATCAATGAACCTACCAGGTCCAACTCCAAATCCGTAAACACGGGCACCCTCATATATATCCTTCCGACCAACCTGCCCTCTATATACACCTCTGCTGTCTTCAACCAGGATCTCAGCGATCACTGCCTTATTGCCTGCGTCCGTAATGGGTCTGCGGTCAAACGACCACCCCTCATCACTGTCAAACGCTCCCTAAAACACTTCAGCGAGCAGGCCTTTCTAATCGACCTGGCCCGGGTATCCTGGAAGGATATTGACCTCATTCCGTCAGTAGAGGATGCCTGGATATTCTTTAAAAGTGCTTTCCTCACCATCTTAAATAAGCATGCCCCATTCATTTTTTTTTTAACCAAGAACAGATATAGCCCTCTCCAGACCTGACTGCCCTTGACCAGCACAAAAACATCATGTGGCGTACTGCATTAGCATCGAATAGACCCCGTGATATGCAACTTTTCAGGGACGTTTTTCAGGGAAGTTAGGAACCAATACACAGGCAGTTTTTCAAACAGAAATTTGCATCCTGTAGCACAAATTCCCAAAATATCTGGGACACTGTAAAGTCCATGGAGAATAAGAGCACTTCCTCCCAGCTGCCCACTGCACTGAGGCTAGGAAACACTGTCCCCACCGATAAATCCACAATAATTGAGAATTTCAATAAGCATTTTTCTATGGCTGGCCATGCTTTCCACCTGGCTACCCCAACCCCGATCAACAGCCCTGCAACCCCCCCCACAGCAACTTGCCAAAGCCTCCCCATTTCTCCATCACCCAAATCCAGATAGTTGATGTTCTGAAAGCGTTGCAAAATCTGGACCCCCACAAATCAGCTGGGCTAGACAATATGGACCCTCTCTTTCTAAAATTATCCGCCGATATTGTTGCATCCCCTATTACTAGCCTATTCAACTCCCTTTCGTATCGTTTGAGATCCCCAAAGATTGGAAAACTGCCGTGGTCTTCCCCCTCTTCAAAGGGGGAGACACTCCAGACCCAAACTGTTACAGACCTTTATCTATCCTACCCTGCCTTTCTAAGGTCTTCGAAAGCCAAGTTAACAAACAGATCACCAACCATTTCGAATCCCACCGTACCTTTTCCGCTATGCAATCTGGGTCCTGAGCTGGTCATGGGTGCACCTCAGCCACGCTCAAGGTCCTAAACCATATCATAACCGGCATCGATAAAAGACAATACTGTGCAGCCGTATTCATCGACCTGGCCAAGGCTTTCGACTCTGTCAATCACCACATTCTTATCGGCAGACTCAACAGCCTTGGTTTCTCAAATGACTGCCTTGCCTGGTTCACCAACTACTTCTCAAACAGAGTTCCGTGTCAAATCGGAGGGCCTGTTGTCTGGACCTCTGGCAGTCTCTATGGGGGTATCACAGGGTTCAATTCTCGGGCCAACTCTTTTCTCTGTATACATCAATGATGTCGCTCTTGCTGCTGGTGATTCTCTGATCCACCTCTATGCAGACGACACCATTCTGTATACTTCTGGCCCTTCTTTGGAGACTGTGTTAACTAACCTCCAGACAAGATTCAATGCCATACAACTCTCCTTCCATGGCCTCCAACTGCTCATAAATGCAAGTAAAACTAAATGCATGCTCTTCCACCGATCGCTGCCCGAACCTGCCCTCCCGTCCAGCATCACTACTCTGGACGGTTCAGACTTAGAACATGTGGACAGTTACAAATACCTATGTGTCTTGTTAGACTGTAAACTCTCCTTCCTGTAAACTCTCCTAGCCACTATTTCACAAAAATAATCATTCACTCATGCTGCCAAACATAGCCTCATAAAACTGACTGTCCTACCGATCCTTGACTTTGGTGATGTCATTTACAAAATAGCCTCCAAAACTCTACTCAGCAAATTGGATGCAGTCTATCACAGTGCCATCCATTTTGTCACCCAAAGCCCCATATTACTACCCACCACTGTGGCCTGTATGCTCTCATTGGCTGACCCTCGCTTTATGTTCGTCGCCAAACCCACTGGCTCCAGGTCATCTATAAGTCTTTGCTTGGTAAAGCCCCGCCTTATCTCAGCTCACTGGTCACCATAGCAGCACCCACACGTAGCACGCGCTCCAGCAGGTATATTTCACTGCTACTGGATGACTTGGTGGATGTTCGTGTTCTCGTCCTACCAACCATCCATGAAGATATGTCACTCACCGTGGAAGTCATAAACATCAAACTCTGGCAAAGGGGGCCTCCTGGCGGAGGTAAGCCTGGACCAGACACAGACTAGAAACAGCTTCTCCGCCCTAGATCCAGAGGTTCCGGTGCCTTGTTCCCTGGGGGCTTCTGATGCTAGGTTGGATCCTGAGGTACCTGTGCCTTCGTCCTCTGTTCCGTTTCCCTCTCCGGTGGCTTCTAGCTCGGGTTCAGATCCTCAGAGCTCCCCACTTCATCAGACCGCGAGGCCAAAACTACAGCTGGCTTGGGTCCATCGGGCCCCACCACTCTTCGGTCCTCGAGGAGTTTCAGAAACCACTCGAGGCAAAAGAACGGACGGACCTCCTCAGCCATTGCACCAGCTGTTATCATCGGCAGCTCTATGGTAAGAAACATCTTGGTTCCCGTGGTAAAAACCCTGTGCTATCCTGGAGAATGAGTACAGGACATTACAAGGCTGCTTCTGACCGTTCTACGACATCTGCCGGGAGCTGACACTGTCGACTGTCGATAGTCCATGTGGGGTCAAACAACATTAGGAGGGCCAGCTCGGAACTGCTGAAAATTGATTTCAAAGAACTGATTATAGCTCTGAAAGATTCCAGAAAGGTGGCCAATTATTTGTCACATGCCTCGAATACAACAGGTGTAGGTAGACCTTACAGTGAAAGGCTTAGTTACAAGCCCTTAACCAACAATGCAGTTTTAAGAAAAATGTGTTAAGTAAAAAATAGATAAGTAAAAAATAAGAAGTAAAAGTAACAAATAATTAAAGGGCAGCAGTGAAATAACATATAGCGAGGCTATATACAGGGTATTACGGTACATTGTCAATGTGGAGGTTATATACAGGGTATTACGGTACAGAGTCAGTGTGGAGACTATATACAGGAGGTACAGAGTCAATGTGGAGGTTATATACAGGGTATTACGGTACAGAGTCAGTGTGGAGGCTATATACAGGAGGTACAGAGTCAATGTGGAGGTTATATACAGGGGGTACTGGTACAGAGTCAATGTGGAGGCTATATACAGGGTATTACGGTACAGAGTCAATGTTTTTTTTATTTTTTTATTTCACCTTTATTTAACCAGGTAGGCTAGTGAGAACAAGTTCTCATTTGCAACTGCGACCTGGCCAAGATAAAGCATAGCAGTGTGAACAGACAACACAGAGTTACACATGGAGTAAACTATTAACAAGTCAATAACACAGTAGAAAAAAAGGAGAGTCTATATACATTGTGTGCAAAAGGCATGAGGAGGTAGGCGAATAATTACAATTTTGCAGATTAACACTGGAGTGATAAATGATCAGATGGTCATGTACAGGTAGAGATATTGGTGTGCAAAAGAGCAGAAAAGTAAATAAATAAAAACAGTATGGGGATGAGGTAGGTAAAAATGGGTGGGCTATTTACCGATAGACTATGTACAGCTGCAGCGATCGGTTAGCTGCTCAGATAGCAGATGTTTGAAGTTGGTGAGGGAGATAAAAGTCTCCAACTTCAGCGATTTTTGCAATTCGTTCCAGTCACAGGCAGCAGAGAACTGGAACGAAAGGCGGCCAAATGAGGTGTTGGCTTTAGGGATGATCAGTGAGATACACCTGCTGGAGCGCGTGTTACGGGTGGGTGTTGCCATCGTGACCAGTGAACTGAGATAAGGCGGAGCTTTACCTAGCATGGACTTGTAGATGACCTGGAGCCAGTGGGTCTGGTGACGAATATGTAGCGAGGGCCAGCCGACTAGAGCATACAGGTCGCAGTGGTGGGTGGTATAAGGTGCTTTAGTGACAAAACGGATGGCACTGTGATAAACTGCATCCAGTTTGCTGAGAAGAGTTTTGGAAGCAATTTTGTAGATGACATCGACTCTGTACCAGTACCCCCTGTATATAGCCTCCACATTGACTCTGTACCAGTACCCCCTGTATATAGCCTCCACATTGACTCTGTACCAGTACCCCCTGTATATAGCCTCCACATTGACTCTGTACCAGTACCCCCTGTATATAGCCTCCACATTGACTCTGTACCAGTACCCCCTGTATATAGCCTCCACATTGACTCTGTACCAGTACCTGGAGCCAATGTGGAGGTTATATACAGGGTATTATGGTACAGAGTCAATGTGGAGACTATATACAGGGTATTATGGTACAGAGTCAATGTGGAGGCTATATACAGGGGGTACTGGTACAGAGTCAATGTGGAGGTTATATACAGGGTATTATGGTACAGAGTCAATGTGGAGACAATATACAAGGTATTATGGTACAGAGTCAATGTGGAGGCTATATACAGGGGGTACTGGTACAGAGTCAATGTGGAGGCTATATACAGGGTATTACGGTACAGAGTCAATGTGGAGGCTATATACAGGGGGTACTGGTACAGAGTCAATGTGGAGACTATATACAGGGGGTACCGGTACAGAGTCAATGTGGAGGTTATATACAGGGTATTATGGTACAGAGTCAATGTGGAGGTTATATACAGGGGGTACTGGTACAGAGTCAATGTGGAGGCTATATACAGGGGGTACTGGTACAGAGTCAATGTGGAGGCTATATACAGGGGGTACTGGTACAGAGTCAATGTGGAGGCTATATACAGGGGGTACTGGTACAGAGTCAATGTGGAGGCTATATACAGGGGGTACTGGTACAGAGTCAATGTGGAGGCTATATACAGGGGGTACTGGTACAGAGTCAATGTGGAGGCTATATACATGGGGTACTGGTACAGAGTCAATGTGGAGGCTATATACAGGGTATTACGGTACAGAGTCAATGTGGAGGCTATATACAGGGGGTACTGGTACAGAGTCAATGTGGAGACTATATACAGGGGGTACTGGTACAGAGTCAATGTCACCGGTTAGTTGAGGTACTTGAGGTAATATGTACATGTAGGTAGAGTTAGTGACTATGCATAGATATTAAACAGAGAATAGCAGCAGCGTAAAAGGGGGGTGGGGGGCAATGCAAATTGTCTGGGTAGCCATTTGATTAGCTGTTCAGGAGTCTTATGGCTTGGGGGTAGAAGCTGTTGAGAGCCTTTTGGAACTAGACTTGGTGCTCTGGTTCCACTTGCCATGCGGTAACAGAGAGAACAGTCTATGATTAGCTGGAGTTTTTGACAATTTTTAGGGCCTTCCTCTGACACCACCTGGTGTAGAGGTCCTGGATGGCAGGAAGCTTGGCCCCAGTGATGTACTGGGCCGTACGCACTACCCTCTGTAGTGCCTTGCGGTCGGAGGCCAAGCAGTTGCCATACCAGGCAGTGATGCACCCAGTCAGGATACTCTTGATGGTGCAGCTATAGAACTTTTAGAGGATCTGAGGACCCATGCCAAATCTTTTCAGTCTCCTGAGGGGGAATAGGTTTTGTCGTGCCCTCTTCACAGCTGTCTTGGTGTGCTTGGAACATAATAGTTTGTTGATATTGTGGACTCCAAGGAACTTGAAGCTTTGACCTGCTCTACTACAGCCCCGTTGATGAAAATGGGGGCATGCTCGGTCCTCCTTTTCCTGTAGTCCACAATCATCTCCTTTGTCTTGATCACATTGAGGGAGCGGTTGTTGTCCTTGCACCACACGGCAGGTCTCTGACCTCCTCCCTATAGGCTGTCTCATCGTTGTCGTTGAGAGAGTAGCACCCACACCCATTGTTGAGCCATGGGTGTGAAAGATTCATCAGGCTACTGGCATGACACACCTGGCTAACAGATTACTGTAGCTCTGTTGGAATAACTTTTATAGATAACTTTGACACCTTCTAGAAACAGACGATGCTCTACAAGAATGACGGAGTGCATCCAAATCATCTTGGCTCCTGGACTCTGTCCACGCTTTTCAAGGCTGCATTGAGACAATGACTTATCAATGACCCAAGCCCAGATCAGATAATCCCTACCATTGTGTCGCTGAGTTGTCGTAATGCTGCAGGAAATGTACATTATCCCAGTGGGGTTGGCAGTCACAATGTAAGTAGCCTAATTCATGTCCCTCTAACTCCCCTGAATTCCTCTGTCGATCCTACAGATATTGTATACAATAATCATGTGCCTATGAACCAGAGTTATACTATTAGCACTGAGGCGGTTTGTCCTAGTAGGAAGTCCACTGTGTGAAGCCCACCCTGCACTATATGCTCAAACATAAATAACATTGTCATGTCTACTTCTGATAAGCTTCCAAGTAAAAGCAATAAAAACAACCAAGCATCCCAGAGAAGTGCTAGAAATAGCCCACATTAACATTGGACACACCTACTCACTCAAGGCTTTTTCTTTGTTTTTACTATGTTCTACATTGTAGAATAATAGTGAAGACATCAAAACTATGAAATAACACATGTGGAATCATGTAGTAACCAAAAAAAAGAGTTAAACAAATCAAAATATATGTTATATTTGAGATTCTTCAAATAGCCATCCTTTGCTTTGATGACAGCTTTGCACACCCTTGGCATTCTCTCAACCAGCTTCTCCTGGAATGCTTTTCCTACAGTCTTGGAGGAGTTCCCACATATGCTGAGCACTTGTTGGCTGCTTTTCCTTCACTCTGAGGTCCAACTCCTCCCAAACCATCTCAATTGGGTTGAGGTTGCGTGATTGTGGAGGCCAGGTCATCTGACGCAGCACTCCATCACTCTCCTTCTTGGTCAAATAGCCCTTATTCAGCCTAGAGGTGTGTTGGGTCATTGTCCTGTTGAAAAACAAATGATAGTCCCACTAAGCGCAAACCAGATGGGATGGCGTATTGCTGAAGAATGCTGTGGTAGCCATGATGGTTATGTGTGTCTTGATTTTTTTTTTTAAACAACAAGTGTCATCAGCAAAGCATCCCCACGCCATCACACCTCCTCCACGCTTCACGGTGGGAACCACACATGTGGAGATCCTCCGTTCACCTACTCTTCGTCTCACAAAGACAAGGCCGGTTAGAACAAACAATTTGGACTCATCAAAGAACAGATTTCCACCGGTATACTGTCCATTGCTCATGTTCCTTGGCCCAAGCAAGACTCTTCTTCTTATTGGAGTCCTTTAGTAGTGGTTTCTTTGCAGCAATTTGACCATGAAGGCCTGATTCACACAGTCTCCAATGGACAGTTGATGTTGAGATGTGTCTGTTACTTGAACTCTATGAAGCATTTATTTGGGCTGCAATCTGAGGCTGGTAACTCTAATTAACTTAACTCTGGTTCTTCCTCTTCTGTGGCGGTCTTCATGAGAGCCAGTTTCATCATAGCACATTATGTTTTTTGCGACTGCATTTGAAGAAACGTTCAGAGTTGAGTGCTGAAGCGCGTATTGCTTAAAAATTGTCTGTCTGTTACAGAAGTTCCAAACTGCCACTGGAAGCAACACCAGCACAATAACTCTTCGTTGGGAGCTTCATGAAATGGGTTTCCATGGCCGAGCATCCACACACGGCTGGGGGGGGGTGTAAAGCTCGCCACCGTTGGATCACACTTCACCATCTGGCAATCCTATGGACAAATCTGGGTTTGGTGGATGCCAGGAGAATGCTACCTTCCCAAATGCATAGTGCCAACTGTAAAGTTTGGTGGAGGAGTAATAATGTCCTGGGGCTGTTTTTCATGGTTCGGGCTATGCACCTTCGTTCCAGTGAAGGGAAATAATACTGCTCCAGCATACAATGATATTCTAGACGATTCTGTGCTTCCAACTTTGTGGCAACAGTTTGGAGAAAGTCCTTCTCTGTTTCAGCATGACAATGCCCTCGTCCACAAACCGAGGTCCATACTTAAATGGTTTGTCGAAATCAGTGTGGAAGAACTTGACTGGTCTGCACAAACATTTTGGAATGAGATATTCGACGAGCACGTGTCCACATACTTTTGGTCATGTAATGTAACTGCCTTAATGTTGCTGTACCCCAGGAAGAGTTGCTGCTGCCTTGGCAACCTTAATGAATGTAAATAGATTGTAAGATGTCAAGAGGATGGTGTGCAGAGATGGTTGAGTTTAGATCAGGGGTGTCCAACTCCGCATTCGGGCTTCAACGAGGTCGAGTCCCTGTCTATCTTCTGAAAACACCTGAAACAGTACCTCGTCAAAGAGCATCTTAAATGATACCCCCCCCCCCCCCCCCAAAAAAAAAAAAATATATATATATAATCCACAATGTCACTGACTGTTTAGCTTTAATTTCTGTGATTTAGACAGATGGATACAGTCAGAAATTGTATAAATGTATCTCCATTCTAGAGACTTTCCATTTGGTCTTTTTTTATATCTTGTTTTAGCTCAAACCACCTGTGGGCCAGATTGATCCCCCTCGCGTATGTTTGACACCCCTCGCTTAGAGGCAGAGGAAAGTAAAGAAGAAAGAGGTGGCAGGGGTGACTTTTTTAATTTCAGTGACACTAAGTGTGCGTGTGTGTGTGTTTGCGTGTGTGTAGTCTAGACTTCACACACGCCAGAGAAAATCCTAAAAGGGAGCCCTTAGTCCAGATTTAAGACAATTAGAGCCCTTACCCCTACCCATCAGCCCTGGTATCTATTGTTGCAGGGCAGGTGAGATGAATGTATCTGCAATAGAATGTACTTGTTGTGATACTATTTCACAACCAATAGATGGCAGTGTAGGATCATTGTCATGGACTTTTTTGAGCCGACAAGGAGGACAGTTTGCTGAAGTCTGTGTATCTGCTGTATGGCACTGTCTTCCAGTGGTGCCACCATGGGCCCGCCTACAGGAAGATGAATTACTAAAATGATAACAGTGCCTGAGAGATACTCA
Source organism: Oncorhynchus mykiss (assembly GCF_057628025.1). Classification (NCBI taxonomy): domain Eukaryota; kingdom Metazoa; phylum Chordata; class Actinopteri; order Salmoniformes; family Salmonidae; genus Oncorhynchus; species Oncorhynchus mykiss. The sequence continues at coordinate 50,917,471 of NC_143036.1, forward strand.
GGTGGGGCAGAGATAATTTAGAGAGGAAAGGTCAGTGCCAGTCTTCTGAGGAGGCTAAAGTGTCTCCTCTTGAACCCCCAACGATACACAAGGAGTGTGATTATACAGTGAACATATTATTCTGAAGAGTATTAAATAAAAGGAGTATTGGCTGATTGTTCATCTCAGACCGAAAAACACTCTGACATTTTGTACATTTTTTTTTTTTATCACGACTTCGAGAGCACAACATCTTGAGATTTATAAAGCTCTTGGTCTCAGGTGCCCCCAAGACTACCTCTATCCTTAACACCCCTCATTACTACCTGCACGCATCCTCACCTGTCTTTGTCCCACACCAGCTCTGTCACCTGAGGTAGAGCCTGTTGTCACTGGGCTGACTGACGTTCCCTCACTTTCCCTCACACAACGTACTGTACTTATTAGTGTGCCTTGCTTCAGCAAGACCATTCTAGCATTTCCACTTACTTCGTACTAATTGTGCCTTGCTAAGTGTGGTCCAGGTAAGTGTGGCCTTGCTATATATCTTGTTGGAATTACTTAGTAAAAAAATAAAATAATTCAAAATGAGATACTAAGTCGTTCCAACGAGATCGTAAGTCGTTCAGACGAGATAATTCCAAGAGTTCAATTCTTTTTTGGGGGGGTGGGGTGGACTTCAGGGCTTCTGTAGTAGACACAAATCTGCCGGGGAAGAGGATGGAGTTGGTCTTGTGTCTGGTGAAGAAGAGTAAGGGGTGGTCTGCATTGAGGCAGTACCTCTTTTTAGGATAACGTGATCTGCTTCGCATTAACCCCACTACATGTGTCAGCTTTTGTTCGGTTCATCCCAGACAGGTTTGCCTTGTCCTTGTCAAACATGTTAGTCACGTCTAGTTGAGACAGATGCTCCCTCAATTGGTTGTCCTCAACTTTAAAGACATCCTTCAGCGACGTTTTACTGTTGAAAAGCGATATCCCAAATATGAATACAGCAAAGTACACACACTAAAGGGTAAAAAAATACATTTTATACCAAAATATATATATTTTTGGCAAACTTCAAGAAGTAGAGCATTGAAGGAGTTGGTCTGATGGGAATAATTAGTGTCATTGGCCTCCCCCCTTGAGGAACAATAGACAAGCAATATAGAAGAAAAAAGGAAAGCCCTGGACCTATTGAGATGTCTTTAAAAAAAAAAAGTAAATCAGGTGTTAAATTAGGTGAAAGAGTGAATTTAGGAAGGTTGACGGTGACCTTAGTGTCGGCATCCATGTTTCTCCTGTCTGTCCACTAGTTAATTTTCTCTGGTGTCAGCTCTTTTTCCAGCTTTGACATAAGAATGGAAGAGACCACTTATAATAGAACAGGTTACCTTCAGAAAGTATTGACACCCATTCACTTTTACCACATTTTGTTGTGTTACAAAGTGGGAATAAAATGGATTTAATTGTCATTCATTTTTGTCAACGATCTATACAAAATAAATTTTTTGTTGTTGTTGTTATTAATGGAAAATAAAACACTAATACTATATATTACATTTATTCAACCCCCTGAATCAATTTGTGTTAGAATCACCTTTGGCAGCAACCACAATTGTGAGTCTTTCTGGGTAAGTCTTTAACAGGTTTGCACACATTATTCTTTTACAAATTCTTTAAACTCTGTCAAGTTGGTTGTTGGTCATTGCTAGCCAGCCATTTTCAAGTCTTGCCATTGATTTTCAAAACCGTAACTAAGCCACTCAGGAACATTCAATGTCATCTTGGTAAGCTCATGTTGAAATGTTGAATTTGTCTCCCAGAGTCTGTTGGAAAGCAGACTGCTGATGACAATCAAATCAAATCTTATTTGTCACATACACATGGTTAGCAGATGTTAATGCGAGTGTAGCGAAATGCTTGTGGTTCTAGTTCTGAAAATGCAGTAATAACCAACGAGTAATCTAAGCTAACAATTTTACACAAGTGTAAAGGGATGAAGAATATGTACATAAAGATATTTGAATGACTGATGGTCCAGAACAGCATAGGCAAGATGCAGTAGATGGTATCAAGTACAGTATATACATATGAGATGAGTAATGTAGGGTATGTAAACATTACATTAAGTGGTATTGTTTAAAGTGGCTAGCCACAATTCTTCAGCCTCCTGAGGTTGGCGCTGCTGCACCTTCTTCACCACGCTGTCTGTGTGGGTGGACCAATTCAGTTTGTCCGTGATGTGTACGCCGAGGAACTTAAAACTTACTACCTTCTCCACTACTGTCCCGTCGATGTGGATAGGGGGGTACCCATAACATGGCCCTTGAATGTTTTGGTACACCTACTGGATAGCTCTTCTTTGTCCACACCCATTCAGCACCATTCACATCTTCTTAAGCCTTAGCTCAACCCATCTCTTTAAGTATTCACGTAAGGCCATGTGTTAAACAGTGTAAGGTAGTGTAGTCAACAACCAAAGATGTCAAGTGTGAAAGTGATGTAGTAGCAAAAATCCACTTTATCTAGTCCAATAAATGACCCGTAATCACCCCAACTAGATTCAATGTTATCTATCTTTTTTTAACATTAGGCTATAACTAGAAATGCAAATGGTTTCTACACAGATCCTATACGTAATGTTAGCTAGCGAGCCAGCTAACGTTAGCTAGCCAGCTAACAGTACGCTTTAAACTTGCAATGAAAACAACTTTACAAGCATACCCATAACATGATGTGGCCACCACCATGCTTGACATATGAAGTGGTAGGTACTCAGTGATGTGTTGTGTTGGATTTGCTCTAAACATAATTCTTTGTATTCAGGACAAAAAGTTACATTGTTTTGAAGTATTTCAAACAGTATGCATGTTTTAGAGTATTTTTTTATCCTGTACAAGCTTCATTCTTCTCACTCTGTCAGGTGCCTTCGTAAATATTCCTCCAGTGTGTTAGAGTGCGCTCTGGGTAATTTGTGAATTCAGAGCGTTGTCTGTTTGCTAATCCAGAACACATACTGGACGCGCTGGCTGAAGAGAACGGTTGATCCAAGCCTTCTGATCTTACAACGGCAGTCAAGCACCCAAGCTAGCTGGCTAATTGACACATTTAACTAGTTGAACTCTATAGATGTTGTAAGGCTCTATACTTTCAGTATAAAGTCGTTGACGGAGTTGTACTTGGAGGTTATCAATCTTCAGTAGTGGTTTTATTAATGTTCTGTCTTCTATGTCAGTATAGGCTAACGGGAAGGTTCTGTACCTTTAGTAGTGGGGTCATTTGAAATGCCAATATACAGGATTTCAGATGTTTATTCTCTATTCCAGTGCTGCTTAAAGGGATAACACTCACCTGGTTGATTTTAAATGGATGGTCAGAGGTACGAGCACTGGAGAATGTACGTAACTAAGTTGCTTTAAAGTACAGAGCATTCACAAGAACCAGTCTGGTCATTTTGTTGACATTTCCTGGTTTAACAATCTTTCATTTTTATCTGTGGACAAACAATTACTTTTTGAGCGGGGAAACAGCTAACTTCCTGTATTTCAAAACATTTTGTCATTAGGCTAAAAGAATGTTGCCGTTTTAAAGCTAATTTCCTGCAATTCTACATATTTTGCCATGAGCAGAGCTCATCTCATGCCATTCCTCACAATATGCCATGAGGATGAAAGCACATTTTGCAGTTCATGTTGTCCTTATGACATGTTCATATGCTATCTGTGGGGGGGGGAGGGGGGGACCCTAACGAACATTGATTTTAAATCAATGATTGTAGGGGACGAATCGACCTGTTCTGAATATTGGGGGGCACATCCCCCCGTGGCTATTTTTCCTATGAAATTAGGAAATACTTTATTTCAGTTGTACGGAATAATTGTCTCATAGATAAATCGCTCCGAGACTGCTCAAAAAGTAGGACAAAGTTGTTCTGATGATAATACCCACCAGAGGGCAAAACATATCTTGAAACACTTCGGTAGCAAGCTTTTAAGGTAACACTAGCTTTTAGGGAGCGGAGATGAGGTCATGGTTGCAATTGAGATCAGCTGTGCGGATGAATTTAGCACATATTTATGTTTAACAAGAGATCTGCTGGTGATAATTTAGTGGCCATCGATGGTTACAATAGGCCCATAGAGTACTTCACACGCTACAATAAAACAATAAGCTCAACTGGACACCTAAATGAGGCAGTGAATGAACTGAGAAAGCACGCAGGGCATTCTACACAATAAAAAAAGCTAACTCAAATTGAAATTCAAATTTGGCTAAAACTAATTGAATGTGTCATTGAACCATTTGCACTTTATGCAGCGAGGAGTGGGTTTCCACTTGTAAAACAAGATTTCACCGACTGGGACAAACACCCCATGGAAATCCTGCACGCAGTTCTGTAAGATTCTCCTAAATGTCCAGAGGAAAACTACAAACAATGCATGCAGGGCAGAACATTTGAAAATCAATTAGCCTATACTTTAAATGCCCGGATGTCATCAGAGAGGCTCCCGAGTGGCGCAGTGGTCTAAGGCACTGCATTTCGGTGCTAGAGGCGTCACTACAGACCCTGGTTCGATTCCAAGCTGTATCACAACCGGCTGTGATTGGGAGTCCCATAGGGCAGTGCACAACTGGCCCAGCGTCGTCTGGGTTAGGGTCTGGCCGGGGTAGGCTGTCATTGTAAAAATGAATTTGTTCTTAATTAACTGACTTGCCTAGTTAAATAAAGAGAGGAATAGGCAAAGCGAGAGGATTTACACTGTCCGCATGAGACAAACCCTTTTTTGTATGGAGGTCTATGAGAGCGTGTCAAATTAGCATAGGCTTATTTGATTGAATAGAAGTTTGATAATGTTTAGGCTGTTACAAATGTACTGATATAAGTGGATGCATGTGGCATTTGTGAAAACGGACTAAAGCTGTGCCTGTTGTTCCACAGGAGTATCTGCCCTCTCATTGGCTAGAATGGCCCCACCTGATCTCGCCTGCTTTCAATCAATTGAGGACGTATATTTCCATTGTCAGAGAAGTCGCTTGGCTGTCAGAGGTGGGACCAAGTCTTTGTTTTACAAGTCACAAGTAAGTCTCAAGTCTTAGCACTCAAGTCCCAAGACAGGCAAGTCCGAGTCAAGTCTCAAGTCAAGACCGACAAGTCAAGTCTCAAGTCCTAAACTGACTTTCGAGTCCTAGACAAGTCATAATGTGCTCTTCACCAAATTTAATACCATTTCATATTTTTAATTTTAACAAGAATAATAGTTAGTATATTAAATTTACACAAATCATGAATGCTTTTAAAAATATCTACAGTATATTTATTTTCCAAATAAACTTTATCTCCATGGAAAACATGGGTAGCCATGAGAGAGACATCAATATGACAAAAACTAAATATTGTAGTGCTCTCTCTCTCCAGATATACTCTAGACACCTAAAATAATCCTGCCATAAAGTTACAATCATTTGCTAAAATGTACATCAAAACAACTGCTACTGAACTTCAAGTAGGCCTACAATTTGAACCCTTTCCTGATAGTCTGAAAAATATACAGATCCCAAAGATGGGAGATAAAACCTGCACTGCACCATACCCTCGACTATCGAGGATCGCTACGGGGCGGAATCGGGCGATGTAGGCATGTACACAATCGCCCAATCTTAACACACCCCTGTGTGGGGTTACAGTACAGTATGTCAATGGTTTTAGGAACAGCAGCTACCAGTTGTAGCTCAATTTTAGGTGCCAAGATTAGGTGCATCTTTCCAAGGGCTCCGTCTGAATTCACCCGCCGACGTTCCTCTGCAGTGTTGCCAACTCCTCAGTAAGGAATTGGCTGTCCAAAAAGTCGCTAAATGATGCCATCACCTAATTTGCATAATTGGCCATGTGCATGTAATTGTGATGGATGCTGTAGGAAAGAGGAGTAACGTCCTGGGAGAGACAAAAAGTGAGTAAAAAACACCCTAAATATGTTTAGAACAACAAATGAACTTTCTTCTGTAATTATTGTTTTTTTAATGTCACAATTCCAGCCCTCCTTGATTGGGGGCTTGAGACCAGCAAAAGTGACCCAAAACAGAGTTACTTATTTTAAAAAAAAATTTTTGGGCGGAGTTACTTATTTTTTGGGGGGGTGGAGTTACTTCTTTTTTAATTCTTTTTATTACATTTTTTTTTGTTTAGTTTTCTTAATTTGGTTTGGTTTTTACCCTTATGGTCCACTTAGGAGCCTACGACAAGTCACAGTAAAACATGAACGTTTTTAACCATAATTTTTTTTGTATACAATCTAAATGGACCAAAAAGAGACAATAGAAAAAACTGTCAGTGGCAATGTGAGAAAATGATGATAACCTAGCCTGGCCCTGATTCAGGTTAATTGTTTTTTTAAAATGTAAGCCAGGGCGGGCTTCCCGCATGCGCGATTCATTTGCAGTCTGAACGAGGAGGGGTGAACATCTCCAGCTCTGACTGCAGCTGGGAGGAACTGCTGCTCGAGGACTGGGCTGCCTGTGAGTGCTTCGGGACATGGGTGGGGCCATGCTCGTTGAGAAGAGTAAGAACGATACGTGCTTTCGCGTCAGTCTCCAATAACACCAGAAAAAGTCGCTGAATTTGTCGCTAGTCTCTTTTTTGAAAATGTGTCGCTAGAGGGGTCTGAATACTCGCTAAATATAGCGACAAAGTCGCTAAGTTGGCAACACTGTAGTCCTCTGCACTGCCATGCGCATTTTTTTTAAATCTGCTGGCACAATTTGATTGGCTGCTGTCCAATTCAAACTGTATCTGTTAAATGAAGAGTTGATGCGCTGCACACTTTTTTAAATAGCATTATTTTTCATATTTGGGCTTGGGGAGGGTATCAAGTCCGTTCAAGTCAAAAGGCCCAAATCCAAGTTGTCACAAGTCATTGGTGTTAAAGTCAAAGTTGAGTTGCAAGTTTTGATTTTGTCAAGTCGAGTCTAAAATCATCACATTGGCAAGTCGAGTCTGACTCGAGTCCAAGGCATGCGACTCCAGTCCACACATCTGTTATTTTGTCATTATTACAGATCATCTTTGACGTCGTCTTTTCATCTAGTAGAATTCACCGCACACTGGTGAGGAAGAAAATAGCTTTTCACACCCATGTGTGTGTTCGACAACAGCTGATAATCCGAATAATGTACGAATAACGGGGAACAAGCGCTATTTGGGCATTCGATGGGCCCGTTCTTCTGCCCTAGCGTTGAAGACGCAAACCAAGTATTACTACGCCTGGATAAGTATTTTACGTTTCAGTTTACCACATATGTTGTATCAATCTGTCAATCGATGATATATTGCGCATTCAATTGGCACGTTCCTCTGCCCAGGCGTTGGTGACTCATGCCAGATCTTGCATCGCCTGAATATGTATTTTACGTATCCGATTATCACATATTTTATAGCAATCTTGTCAGTCGATGATGTGGCATGCAACCATTGGTTTACGCACGCAATGTCTGAGCAGAGGAAAGTGACTAATTACGCATTCTCAAATGGATGAGTAGTATGTTGATATTAGTTGCTTTTTTTGCTAAATAGTACCTTCTATGCGCACAAAAAGTGTGTTTCTCTCAAATTTTGAGCACAAATTTGTTTACATCCCTGTTAGTGAGCATTTTCTCCTTTGCCAAGATAATTCATCCACCTGACAGGTGTGGCATATCAAGAAGCTGATTAAACAGCATGATCATTACACACAGGTGCACCTTGTGCTGGGAACAATAAGGTCACTCTAAAATGTCAATGTTGTGAACAGTGTCCCATGATGGATGTTGGGTTATGGTATGGGCAGGCATAAGCTATGGACAAGAAACACGATTGCATTTTATAGATGTCAATTGAATGCACAGAGATTCATTGCCGAGATCCTGAGGCCCATTGTTGTGCCATTCATCCACCGCCATCAACTCAGGCCCCATCTGTACACAATTCCTGGAAGCTGATCTGTACACAATTCCTGGAAGCTGAACATGTCCCAGTTCTTCCATGGCCTGCATGCTCACCAACCAGTGAGCATGTTTGGGATGCTCTGGATCGACATGTACGACAGCGTGTTCCAGTTCCCGCCAATATCCAGCAACTTTGCACACAGCCATTGAAGAGGAGTGGGACAACATTCCACAGACCAGAATCAACAGCCTGATCAACTCCATGCGAAGGCGATGTCGCGCTGGAGCTGAAATACCCAAAGCTGAAAAGGGCGAGGCGCTTGCCTTGGAATTCAGGTCTGAGATGATGTGGATAATTCTGCCTGCTTTTTAGTTGGGTTATAAAGTACACGAGCAGAATGTGTGATGTCACATGTTTAATAAAACGCGTGGCTTTACTTTAAAGTGGCAATCAGCAATTGAAACCAACAACACATGGTTTCCCAGCCTGTTTCGGTAAAAATGTAACCACTCAAATTCATATACAGAGCTACGGATGCAAAGACTGACCATCTATGGTATCGAAATTGTAGTTTTAACCATGGCATGAGGCTATACAGTCAGTGTTTGTTTAAATGTACAATGTTTATAAACATTGGAGAAAAACAAGCTTATATTTTGGGTTCTCATGGAGTGTGACAGTTGAACTAAGCTCATGAGGCATTTACAAGTTATATTCTTCAAGAATCAATGCGTACATATCATTAACTCACAGGTGTATTTAGCAACAGTAAATGCCCCTTTAAAGGGTGCTGTGAGTGTCACCATTTAGGTCAGGGCCAGGGGTTTTCCCTGACCTCCTCACCTGGTAAGGAACAACTCTGGGTCATAGTTAAAAGTCTATATAACTAGGAACCCGTTTTTTTCTTTCTGGGTCAGGGCCCGTTTTCACAAGGTGTCTCAGAGCAGGAGTGCTGATCTAGGCTCAGGTGCTCCCCGTCCTCTGAAGCTAAGCAGGGTTGGTCCCTGGATGGGAGACCAGATACTGCTGGAAGGGGTGTTGGAGGGCCAGTAGGAGGCACTCTTTCCTCTGGTAATATTTTTTATAATGCCCCAGTTCAGTGATTGGGGACATTTCCATGTGTAGGGTTCCACCTTTCGGATGGGACGTTAAACAGGTGTCCTGTCTCTCTGTGGTCACTAAAAATAAAGATCCCATGGCATTTATCGTAAGAGTAAGGGTGTTAACCCCGGTGTCCTGGCTAAATTCCCAATCTGGCCCTCATACCATCATGGCCACATAATCATCCCCAGCTTCTCCTAATTAATCTCCACTCCCCTGTAACTATTCCCCAGGTCATTGGTAAATGAGAAAGTGTTCTCAGTTAACTGAGTAAAATAAAATCCATATAACCCATTATGATATAAAATACAAAACTGATCCAAGATCAGCTATCCTAAGACGCTTTGTGAATACGGGGTCTGGTCTCAATCAGGACACATTCCTGCTCCTCCTCCTTGTCATCATCAATACTCATTGCTTAAACCTCAGGTCACCTACTCCATAAACGTTGAGCCATTTGTCCGAGAACGACTAAGAAAGTGTGATAAAATACCTAAACTCTTTATCAGGGTGTCAGGAAAAACTCAACGCACTTCAGAAATGTCTCTTCTATTACACACTGACTTTGCCCCTGTCAAGTGGATAACACAGTGTGTGTGTGTGTGTGTGTGAGTGAGTGAGAGAAAGTACGGTACCCCAGAAGGGTCACACACAGCAGGACCGGTAAGCACCATTGTTTCATAAAGGATTAGCCCTGGACCTCAGTCACTGTCTGGACTTTGGACCCCACAGCAGACAGTCCATCAGCCAGCCAGACACACACTCCCAGTTGTGCCTGGCACAGCACAGGACAGTATCAAGGAGTGTAAAGAGACAATACATTCCTTGGACAGTGTAATGATATACAGGGAGTCATTGAAGACATAGCTACACTACCTTTTTAAGGAAAATAAATCCATTCAAAGTACATCTCTTTTCTTTCCTCCGTTACCTCGTTCACAGTTATCCTCATTTCACAGTTTTATCTCCCTCAAGGGTATTTCTTTTCTTTATTTTGTAATGTGTCTGAGGTCGGAATTCAGACTGCTTTAAAAATAATTCAACATGTCCTCTTTAATTTTACAGTTACAATCATCGTTTTTTCCCCCAGTGTCTTGAAACCATAAAAATAAATATACATATGTTACAAAACAATTCCAGTGTCTTTGATCGTACAAAAAAAAATGACATTTTGTACAGTGCCGATCACATGATAGGAAGTGCTGTAAAGGTATTACTTATGTAGTGGTTAGCTTGACATTAGAGACTCCATACCATATATGTACTGCAGTGGTTCTTTACCTACTTTGGTAAGCAGAATAATGGGTGTGTGCTGCTGACCTGTGTTCAAATGTTTTCTTTAAATACTAAAAAATATTTTTTTTTTGGGGGGGGGGGGGGCATTGGGATGGGTATGGTTTGCACAGTGATAAGGCACAGGTTTGCTAGTCTGAGCCACAGAATAACATGTCCTATTACAGGGTGGGATTTCTCCACAATCAGAAAGGGATTCTAGAATTGTTGTTTTTACAAAAGCATTTTCTTTTCAATTTACAAACATGTATTTTTGTCTCTCATCCATGATGACACAGTTCAAATACAAAATATAGAATTTTTTGTTGTTGAAATATCTACATATTAATTACACTCTAAACACACTGGGTGAAAGGCTATATTCCTCTTTCTATGGGTAGCTTGGAGGAACAGGGCACATGGTAAGTCTCTGAGTTTCTCCTGAACTTCCTGTAGGCCTCTATAGGATTTGTAGTCTTGGAAGTCTTTCTCTGGACTACAACTGACTGTACCAGCACACAGTGGTCATATATCCATATCTGTATCAGCCCTGAGGCTCTTGAGTCTCTGTCCAACCAATGCGAGCCACTCATTCTGGGGGATGGACTCTTTCTTCACCTCCTCTTTAGTGGTTTGGCACAGGAGGTTACATTAGTCCTGTAGGTAGGACCTCCTCCTTTACTTGGTTTAGTCTGACACATACATTCCCTTGTCTTTAGTTCAGTTCGGCAGGTGTGGCTCTAAAGGAATACTGCTCTCCTTAGGAGATGAAGGTGAGAGGTCAAGGGTGAGAGGTCACTTCTCCATTGCACATAGGCATGAAACCTTCTCTCTTTTTCTTTATGCCTATCCTTTTCCCACCTCTATTTTCTCCTTTACTTTCTTGTTTTCTCCTCTTTTCCTTTTCATTGTCCTTTCTTCTGTTGTTCCTTTACTCTCCTCTACTCCAGAAAGAGGTCATCTTTTCTCCTCTCATAAGGGCAGAGAGACTCTGGTTTTCCTGCTGGGTCAGATTGAAGTTTCATTACTGCCGCTGTTCCGGGGAGAGAGAGAAAGGGATGGAGGGAAGGATAGAGGGAGGGGAGGGAGGGAAGGATAGAGGGAGAGAGAGAAAGGGATGGAGGGAAGGATAGAGGGGAGGGAGGGAAGGATAGAGGGAGGGGAGGGAAGGATAGAGGGAGGGGAAGGAAGGATAGAGGGAGGGGAGGGAAGGATAGAGCGAGGGGAGGGAGGGAAGGATAGAGGGAGGGAAGGATAGAGGGAGGGGAGGGAAGGATAGAGGGAGGGGAGGGAAGGATAGAGGGAGGGGAGGGAAGGATAGAGGGAGGGAGGGAAGGATAGAGGAAGGGAGGGAAGGATAGAGGAAGGGGAGGGAAGGATAGAGGGAGGGGAGGGAAGGATAGAGGGAGGGAGGGAAGGATTGAGGGAGGGGAGGGAGGGAAGGATAGAGGGAGGGGAGGATAGATGGGGGGGAGGATAGAGGGAGGGGAGGGGAGGATGGAGGGGAGGATAGAGGAAGGGAAGGATAGAGGGAGGGGAGGGAAGGATAGAGGGAGGGAAGGATAGAGGGAGGGGAGGGAAGGATAGAGGGAGGGAGGGAGGGAAGGATAGAGGGAGGGAGGGAAGGATAGAGGGAGGGGAGGGAAGGATAGAGGGAGGGGAGGGAAGGATAGAGGGAGGGAGGGAAGGATTGAGGGAGGGGAGGGAGGGAAGGATAGAGGGAGGGGAGGATAGAGGGGGGGAGGATAGAGGGAGGGGAGGGGAGGATGGAGGGGAGGATAGAGGAAGGGAAGGATAGAGGGAGGGGAGGGAAGGATAGAGGAAGGGGAGGATAGAAGGAGGGAAGGGAAGAATAGAGGGAGGGGAAGGAATGATAGAGGGAGGGGAAGGAAGGATAGAGGGAGGGGAGGGAAGGATAGAGAGAGGGAGGGAAGGATAGAGGGAGGGGAGGGAAGGATAGAGGGAGGGGAGGGAAGGATAGAGGGAGGGAGGGAAGGATAGAGGGAGGGGAGGGAAGGATATAGGGGATAAGGATAGAGGGAGGGGAGGATAGAGGAAGGGGAGGATAGATGGAGGGGAGGGAAGGATAGAGGGAGGGGAGGGAAGGATAGAGGGAGGGGAGGGGAGGATACAGGGAGGGGAGGGGAGGATACAGGGAGGGGAGGGAAGGATAGAGGGAGGGGAGGGAAGGATACAGGGAGGGGAGGGAAGGATAGAGGGAGGGGAGGGAAGGATAGAGGGAAGGATAGAGGGAGGGGAGGGAAGGATAGAGGGAGGGGAGGGAAGGATAGAGGGAGGGGAGGGAAGGATAGAGGGAGGGGAGGGAAGGATAGAGGGAGGGGAGAGAAGGATAGAGGGAAGGATAGAGGGAGGGGAGAGAAGGATAGAGGGAGGGAGGGGAGGATAGAGGGAGGGGAGGGGAGGGGAGACATGCTGGGTTAGATGTGTGCAGGTAGGGATGCAGGCTAACACCACTAGACAGTGTACAACCACGTGCAGCATTCATATGTGGGATGGGAACTTTCATTCATACGGTACATATAGACAACAGCGAAATATGTCCTCATGTAAAAACTTCACCTAATACATGCAGGTCAGCATCAATAGCCTCCATGATCAGCAGATACATGTCTTAATGAAATAACATTCAGATGCAGTCTGACATAAAGAAACTAATCTTCATCCTTCACTATTTAGGCTAAAAGGAATCATTCATCACTTTACGCCGAGTGACACTACATTCTCTGTTCCATTGAAAAACACCACACACAAGAATTACACTATGACATCATCATCACGTGACTACCCACTCACTCCGAGTCTGATTCGTGGCCTCCGTTGGTCGTCATCGCCTTCATGCTCATAGCCACGCCCCCATTCTGTGGTAATTGTGGCCGTGGGGCAAGCGGCGGCTTGATGATTGCGCTGTTGCCCACAGAGACAGGGTGCACCCCGTCGTTGGAGGCCACGGAGGGGGTCTTGGATGGAGGGTTGTAGTCACTCAGCTTCTCACGCAGCCGGTTCTTCATGTTCTTGTCGGTCAAGGGAGGAGGGTACGTGATCTTGTTCTTCAGGATGCCTGAGATGGGGGAAAATACAGAATCTTTTTACATTTCTTTTAGGTGTAATAACAAAGCTTTCACAAATCCATAAAGACTCAGTTACAGGGCCAATGTAGTGTATGCCTGGATGAATGAGTGAATGAACAAACAAACGAGTGAGTGAATGAACAAACACACAAACCAAAAAAATAAACAAATAAAAGATGTAATGTCTCCATCTCTCACCCTTCTTGGGCTCAGGCTGGTGGGTGCCCAGGCTGGGAGGCCCATTGGAGGGTAGACTGAGAGGTCCATTCTCCCTAGTGGGGGTCTCCCTGCCCTGGGGTGTCTCTCCTCTCTCTCCTACGTGGTTGTGTTTGTTCTCCTGGTGCAGCTCCACGTTCACCTTGGTCTCCACCCTCAGACGTTCTACACCCCCAGGATCCTCGCTGTCACTGGCTGTCATCGCCTCCTTGGGCCAGTGAGGCCTCACATGATTGGACACTGCTTCCACTAGGGTCAGAGGAAGAAGAAACATGAGCCAATCAGTATTTTGGTTGTAGGTAGTACTACCATACCACAGTACAATAATAAATAATGTTGATAACACTGTTGATAACATGGTATAATGCACTATAATCCAGCTCTAATTCTAATACTTATGTCATCTTACCAGTGAGTCATTAAGAATGAATAAAAAGCTAAATGAGAGAAACTGCAGTGCTTTCTGAGCAGTGAGACCATGGACGTTCCGGGTAACTGATAGGTTCCCGGTTAGGGTGAGCTGTGTTTTGGATGAGAAATGGATGGCTACCTTTGATGCTGGACCCTTTAGGTGTGCTGTGTAGAGGCGGTCTCTCGTTGTTCCACTTGGGCTTGATGTCCATGTCATCATCTTCGCTGTCCGAAGAGTGAGACGAGGCATAGGAAGAGCTGTGTTCGTCGACAGACAACTCACTGTCCGAGTCCGAGTCTGAGAGCGAGAGAGACCAAAAGACAAAAGGGAGAGAAAGAGCAACACATGAAGGCATTATGCAGACACGCAGCTCACTGCTGTGAAGACGACACAACATCTCCATCAACTCTTCTAACAAGGACAGTATGACGGAGTTTTGAACCGGATCACGGCTTACCGTCTCCTCCTTTAGTGCCGTTCCTATGGAACAGAGGTCCGTCCAGGTCAGTGTGACCTGCGTTAGCTGTCCCTGACGATACACTGTGCTTCTGGCCAGAGTCACCCCTACATCAGAGAGCAGGCCAAACACAGGTTAGTTACACAGCTAGGTGGAATCACGTTGGAGCCTTTCAACTTACAGTAGAGCTGCAGAAGAACTGATGACGAAATTCATTTTTTATTTTACTTTATACCCCTTTTTCCTCCCCAATTTCGTGATATTCAATTGGTAGTTACAGTCTTGTCCCATCGCTGCAACAAGAGTCATACCTTTTCCAAACTCTTATAGATTGAGACATTAGCCAGAGGGCCTACAACAATATTGTACTGTACCTAACCTGTCTGATGCCTTCTGATCTAAGAGTTAGGCTTGCTGGAGCCTAGCTGACTGCCAGAGGCCAGCTGTGTTTGTCTGAAATATTCTACCAGGTACTGTATATACCTCCCTCCTCCAGCCAGACACTCCCCACCTGCTGGGCTTAGCACTAGTTGACCTGTGTGTGTGTGTGCGCTTGTGTGTGCGCGTAGGTGTGTCGTCTCTTTTTGTATGCTTGCGTGGTTGACAAACTGCTGTGTTAAGCTGAGCCATGCTTTGCCTGCATGCGCATGAAATAGTATTCAGCAAGGTAGAAAAACAGTCACAAAACCACAGGGGGGGAGAGAGAGAGAGAGACACCGAGAGAGAGAGACAGAGAGAGAGACAGAGGGAGAGAGACAGAGGGAGAGAGAGAGCGAGAGACAGGGCTCAGAGGTGCTGCGGAGGCTGCTACTAGGGTTAGTGTGGAGAGAGAGAAAGAGAGAGAGAAAGAGAGAGAGAGAAAGAGAGAGAGATGGCTCAGAGGTGCTGTGGAGGCTGCTACTAGGGTTAGTGTGGAGAGAGAGAAAGAGAGAGAGAAAGAGAGAGAGATGGCTCAGAGGTGCTGTGGAGGCTGCTACTAGGGTTAGTGTGGAGAGAGAGAGAGAGAGATTGAGAGAGACAGGGCTCAGAGGTGCTGCGGAGGCTGCTACTAGGGTTAGTGTGGAGAGAGAGAGAGAGAGATTGAGAGAGACAGGGCTCAGAGGTCCTGCGGAGGCTGCTACTAGGGTTAGTGTGTGGAGAGAGAGAGATTGAGAGAGACAGGGCTCAGAGATGCTGTGGCGGCTGCTACTAGGGTTAGTGTGGAGAGAGAGAGAGATTGAGAGAGACAGGGCTCAGAGATGCTGTGGAGGCTGCTACTAGGGTTAGTGTGGAGAGAGAGAGAGATTGAGAGAGACAGGGCTCAGAGATGCTGTGGAGGCTGCTACTAGGGTTAGTGTAGAGAGAGAGAGATGACTCAGAGATCAAAAGAGTAACAGAGAAAAAAGAGAGATCCAGACTGAGACAGGACAGACAGTTGCCATAGTCATGCGGCAGCCACCGTGCTAGCTGAGTGTGTAAAGGGAGGTAGCTGCTGTGGCTTTTGGCTGACCTGACGGTACTCTCCAGAGAAACAGCGGACTCCGCAATGGCTGACCTGTACAGAGGACCGTCCTCAGTGTACGTGTTGTTACAGTTCAGAGACCGCTGGAGGGAGGAATGGAGGAAGGGGGGGTTGGTTAGGAGGGAGGGAGGGAGTGAGTGAGTGAGTGAGTGAGTGAGTGAGTGAGTGAGTGAGTGAGTGAGTGAGTGAGTGAGTGAGTGAGTGAGTGAGTGAGGGAGGGAGGGAGGGAGGGAGGGAGGGAGGGAGGAGAAAGAAACCAGTCAGTACTAGACAGTCAAGACATCTGTTCATCTCTTATGTGTGTGTTTATCCGTGTGTACACTCACGGTGAGTAGAGATGCTCTGGTAGTGCTGGACTCATCCGGTGAAGCCTTCTTCCCGGTAAAGACATTCTTCAGATTCTTCCTAACTTCTTTATTAAAGATCACATGGAAGAAGAAGATGAAGATGCCCTATAAGGAGACAGAGAGAGAGGGGGTCAGTGAAAGCCTTTACCAAAAATCCATTCTCTTCACTTATATTAGGCCAGGGCCTGCATTCACATATTGTCTCAGAGTAGGAGTGCTGATCTAGGATCAGCCTCCCCCCCGGCAATGTAATCTTATTCATTATGATCTAAAAGGCAAAACTGATCGTAGATCAGTATGCCTACTCTGAGATGCTTTATGAATGCAGGCCCTGGCCTAATATCAGAGAAAATAATGGATTGTGTAAAAACTGGTGATCACTGGTGTACAGTAAGGCTGAGAGTTTTAGCTGAGAGTGCAGTGAATGACAGTGGACTGTACAGCCTGGCCCGTGACCTTTAATCCTGAGGCCCTGTCCCTGACCCCTCACCTGCAGACAACTGAAGATGGCGAACAGGTAGTGGAAGGTCATGACGTCACTGTTGACGGCCATGAGGCCCAACAGCCAGGTGGCGCTGATGAGCAATAGGAGCAGGAAGGCCATCCTCAGAGCAGGACTATGTAGGGGGAGGGAGGTAGGGGGAGAGACTCAGATTATAACACACACACACACAACATAAAACACACATGCACACACTCATACACACCCACACAGTCGCGCGTCCACAGACACACACGTAAATCCTACTAATAGACTGTTCGTGTAACATAGGTGTAGCTCAACAATGGAATGTAGAGAATGGGCTTTGATATCCTTCACCTCAAGTGTGTGTGTGTGTGTGTGTGTGTGGGCGCGTGCGTATGTGTGTGTTGGTGCCCTGCGCGTGTAAGTTATGAGTGTTAACTCACATGGCTCCAGACTTCTGGAAGGACCTCTGCCTGCGTCCACAGGATGCCTTGGCTGCCAGTACAAAGATGACGATGTTGACCTGAGAGAGAGGAGCGAGACAAGCCTTGGAACCATGGCAGACAACAGGGTAATTCACTTCCAGCCAACAACAGATACACTCAAGACCTCGAACTGCAAATCACGCGTTAACACAGGCATTTCATTCACTAAGGAATTAGAGAGGGAGAGCGAGCAAAGGAAGGACAACAACAAAAGGGAAGGGCGAGGAGAGAAGAACGAGCAGAGAAAGAAAGAACGAACGAACGTAACATTGAAAAGAAACATGCACAGTAAGTTAAACATTTATCGCCATTAGAGGTTTAAAAAAAAAAAAGGCACCATTTATCTCAGGCACTCACCAGGACGACTACAGAGATGGGCCCTGCGAAGCTCCAGATGAGGGTGTCGTGGACAGAGAGCCAGCAGAAGTCTGGGTTCCCATAGCCCTGAGGGTCAAGACCCACTGCCAGACCTGAGGGGAGAACCAGAGAAACACATCAACACTGTGTTAGCTACAGGCCTACTGTGAAGTATGAGCATCACCTGCACTGGGACAATAATACAGTTGCACTGTGCAGGAATTATTTCTTCACTCAAATGCAGAGAAAAATAAGCCAGTGGCACCTGTTAGAAGTAGACGCATTGGGCGATTACTGATGGGAGAAGAGAATAGCAGAGGAAGACTAGAAAGCCTGAGCATGGTTCATCCACGAACGATATTGCAGGTCAAGCAAAGCATGCTGGGGAACGGCGCTTTCTTTCTTCGTTCAAATCCATAGATGTACACAGAGGCTTCATAAAACACCTCACTGCAGTGCACAACGGTGTAAACAGGTCTACGCTGGTATTATCCACGAGAGAAGAGCGGAGGCTGGGCTGGGTTAGGGACTTATTCTCTCCCCGGGCTTTGTGAGTGTGCCAGGGTGGAAGGTGATAGCATTATGGGCCGACTGGCATCAGCAGACACAGGTCTAATCACCTAGAGGAAGTCTTCAGGACAGTAGGGGACATATAGCGCTGGAGTCTACTACTGGACAGAGACTTCAGGAAGTCCCCCTCTCGCTTCCTCGCTCTCTCCCTCATATTATCGGGCTTTTCCTACTGCTCTCTCTCTCTCCCCTCCCAAGTTTCCCACGGGGATCAAAGGTTCCTCAAGGGGAGGCAGGCGAGGCGCAGACAAGGCGGCCTCTCACTCAGAGGTGTGACTAGGTTCGTTTACCTGGAATTGGGGTGACGGAGTTTAAGTGTGTGAGTGTGTGTGAGTGCATGTGCGTCTGTGTGTGTGCATACATTGTGTGTGTGTCCTCACCTGTGATGATTGCAGGTATGCCCCAGCCCATGGCGTAGTAGAACCTCATGTGACCGTGGTTGATGTTCCGGACCTCCGTCAGCATGCGGTAGATGTGGAGGCCCTCCACAAACATCCAGGCAAACGTACACATGTAGAAGTAGTGGAGCAGGATGGCGATCACCGTACACACAAACTGCAGACAGGGAGTCATAGAGGGACGAGGTCAGAGGTCACCCGGGACATCCATTTCAATCACACGAGAACCACTAATCCAAGATCCCAGTCCCATGCTACAGCACTGGCCACACTACACTGAGGGTACAAAAACGTGAAGAACACCTTCCTAACGGAGCTTTGCCTTGCCCATTCACTCTCTGAATGGCACACATGCACAGTCCATCTGGTCATAATCCTTCTTTAACCTGTGCCCCCCCCCCCCCCTTCATTCTACGCTGATTGAAGTGGATTTAACAAGGGGACATCAATAAGGGATCATCGCTTTCACCTGGTCAGTCTGTGTCAAGGAGCGAGCAGGGGTTCATAATATTTTGTACACTCAGTGTACAGCCCAGAGTGGGTCTCTCTCTCTATCTCCCTCCCTCCAACTCTCTCTACTTTTCTTTATCTCCCTCCATCCCTTGTTCCAGGAAGAATGCAGTGTTCTTGGGAATCTCCCAGTAGGTAGGGGAGGGACAGAGCTAGATCACAGTCTACAGAGCAGAGGGTCATCAATCTAACAGGAGATGCTCAGGGCTGTGACTGACGACAGCATTCCACAGCACTGACGCACGCATACACGCACGCACGCAGCTAGGCTTCTAACTTCAGAAACACAGAGGGTGAGTCAGTGAGTAAGTGTTGTTCGTTACTAATGTTGTAACAGTACAGCCAGAAGAGGACTGACCACCCCTCAGATCCTGGTTCCTCTCTAGGTTTCTTCCTAGGTTCCTGCCTTCTAGGGAGTTTTTCCTAGCCACTATGCTTTTGCCTCTGCATTGCTTGCTCTTTGAGGTTTTAGGCTGGGTATTTGTAAAGCTTCTGATATGAAAGAAGTCGATTTGAATTTGATTTGAACAGTAACAGAGTCTATGGAGACAGACTCAGACCTGTATGTCTGTCTGTGACAGGGTCTACTGCCCTGAGGCTCAAACAGTCAGGCACCAGTAACAGCATGTCTCTATTATCACAGGCCTGGAGGGACAGCAGGCCTGTGTGTGTGTGTGTGTGTGTGTGTGTGTGTGTGTGTGTGTGTGTGTGTGTTAGTGTCTGTGTGTGTGTGTGTGTGCGCACAGGCGTGTGTGTTGTGCAATACAGTTCAGAGTAAATTGCATCAATGTACTTAAATGTATGTCAAAATACACTATTAGATTACTTGCCTATAGGCAAACCTTTATAATGCCCTTACCAGGTAAAGGAATCACATGCTATGTGAATACACAGTATCAGACATCTCAGAATGCCTTAAATAGAGTATCTACTGTTCGACAACAGAGAGATGGTTAGTCCCATCCAGAACAGTAAATCCCTTAGCTCTAACGCTATTAGTGAAGCAACAGATGTACAATCTAGAAAAATCTAGCAGACAAAGACAAACTCTCAGGTGGAAGCGATCCCTGTAAGCTCCTGTCAGCAGCAGTACCTGAATGGCTGCAGGAAAACAAATAGCAGCTATTTACCAGAAACCTCTAACCGGAGTGAACCTGAAACGGAAATCCCTGCTTTATCCCTTAACCTACCTGAAAACACACCCCCTTACAGGAATAGGACAAATACTGTAGATGTTGGGGAGGAGTGTGTGTGTGTGTGTGTGTGGGGGGGGGGGGGGGACGTGGGAGGGGTGTGCCTGTGTAGATAATGAACGTGGGTTGTTTGTGTGTTTTAAACATTGCAATGTGATTTTGATCAAAAAAGAGAAACCTGTGCAGGCAGACACAGACTTCCCCGTAATGATGAAGTAGCGCATGAGTCTTTTCTCAGCTCAACAACGACGACGAATTCCCATAACGCCAAGGAGAAAATGGCTGCAGGGCTGTATCCCCGGGGTTATCCCAGGTGATCCCTGCCATTTGTAGGCAAAATGTGGGGACTAAAGAACTACATTGTAACTGTGAATACAATGGAAAGCACACCTGTGCTCCAAGCAGAGATAACAGAGGTGCTAGTGTACTTCTAACACTTAAGCGTCAGAATCAGGAGTGCTACCAAGCAACCAACATCTTTTTCATTCATATCCAGATAGTCACAAATGCTAAACATTCCAAACTGCAGGAGTTTCAAGGTCAGGGTCCCTTAAGTTTTCAGTCACTGAGTTTTCAGTCTTGTTGATGGGTCAGAGGTTAGAGTTCAGGGGTTAGAGGTCAGGGTCCTGGTTAGAGGTCACAATTTGGCTTCCTTAGTTCCGTTCATCTCACCAGGTTGTCAGTCTGGTCAGTTCGTCAGGGTTAGAGTAAGAGGTCAGGGGTCATAGGTTAAATGTTCCTCACTGGGTTGTCAGTCTGGTTGATGCCGATGAGGAAGACGAGCTCGGAAAAGAAGAGTGCCGCCACCAGGTTCTTGTGGATGCTGTGGAGGTTAGAGCGTAGCTTCCTGAGTAGAGCCAGCAGGATGAAGGTGAGGAGCAGGGCTACCAGGGAGGCTGACACCGTGGTGTAGGTCACAATCTTTAGGGGTAACACGTCACCATGCTAGGGGAGGAAGAGGAGAGAAAGGGGCAGAGGGGTGAGAAAGAGAGAGGGGGGGGGTAAAGATCATTATCATACTTGATAGCAGCAAACAGTGAGAGGACATGAACTACCCCCCCCCCCCCCCCCCCCCTACTGCTGTAGTGTATCCTGCCCATAGCAATAGTTCTGTACAGTATATCTCTATGAGCCTACCTCTCTCTTGGAGATGTCCATGAGCACAGCGAAGCTGGCCATGTGGTCACACTGACAGCTGATGTGTGTGTTGTTCCTGTTCAGCAGCTCACATCCCTTGGACGACCAGCCCCCCGTACCACCAATCCTACACACACACACAGAGGACAGACAATGAATACCATGTAAAGAGTGTGGTGTGTGTGCGCATGTGTGTGTAGTACTCACGCAATGGAGTGATTCCAGAACACACACACAGGTTTGGTCCTCTCCTCTGTCTCCAGTAGTGTGTACGCCAGTGTGATGGGGGGGTCAAGGGGGGAGGAGAGGGGAGAACCCTCGCTGTATACCAACGTGCTTACTATAGGGGTGTTGATCACTGGACGGTTGGGCAGCCTGCACACACACACACACACACACACGACAAGGATGAACGGACACACTTATTTTGATAGCTTTTGAAGTAATGTTTACGCACGTATGACCGCACGCACGCAAGCAAACACTCCTTTTCGGGAGTTCCCAAAATATACATTCTCGGCTGTTTGTGGCCGCTTGGCAACCAGCCAAATAGTGATTTCTGAGTCCTTCTAGTACCAGTGCAGCAGCTATCACATACACACACGGCGCTAAATCTTATAATCTGCCAACCAAACTGTTCCAAACTCTGCCTTATATGTGTGTTACATTTCTAACGACGTGTTTGTATCATATATAGAGTTTTGAGTGGTCCAAAGGTATACAGTGACAGGCTCAGACAGCATGGCAATGATGTGAGACAAACACCCACAGTACGCCGGGGCAATAATCAGACCTAAAGTAAACAGTGGTTTGTGCCAACGCAAATACAGTTGCCATATCTGTTGCCACGTTTGAGTCATTTATGAGATATGTTAGGTCTTTATTATGATGGCTAGATTAGCTACGTAGAAATTGATAAAAAGGCAGTGTCTGGTTATGTCAGATTTGATGAAAGACTGAAGTAAAGCGTAGTAAAATGTAGTAAAGTGTTGCCCTTGGTTACCTGAGGCTCCTACGGTCCGGGTCGTATCTCTCAGGGAGGAGCTGACCCAACGACCTAAACACTATCACCACGGCAACAGGCAGGGGGGCGGCGGACTCGACATGGCGGCGTCTCTTATTGGAATGGGTGTGATCCTCTTCAGGGGCGCCGGTGTGAGAGGGCTCGACGCTGGGGCTGGGATCGACTACTAGAGAGTGAGAGTAAGAGTGTGAAAGAGACAACCTAAAACACCTATTTAAGTCCTTACTACAAAGTAGATTGGGACCCACTGATGCATGAAACGAAGATAAGTGATATAAAGAATCATTGTAAAAAGCTTTGGAGCACATTAAACGGAATTTGGGGGAAAAAGGCACTCAGCTCCATCATTTATTGAATCAGCTGGCTCATTCATCACAAAATCCACTGATATAACTACTTTGATGTTTTTTTCATTGGTAAAATGATCAAACTTAGACATGCCAACAACTATTTTTGAACCTACGCATATTTGACCAAATTATGAAAGACAAGCATGGCGATTTTGAATTCCGTAAAGTGAGTGTGGAAGAGGTGAAACAATTATTGTTGTCTATCTCTCCTGGCTCAAAGTAGAGAAGAGATTGACTTCATCCCTACTTGTATTTGTGAGAAGTATTGACATGTTGAACTACTGAACTACTGACACACAGCTCGAACACCCACACATACCCCACAAGACATGTCACAAGAAGTCTCTTCACAGTCCCCAAGTCCAGAACAGACTATGGTCATGTTTTTTTTTATTGTATAGAACTGCCTTAATATTGCTGAGAAGAGTAGTTCCTGCCTTGGCAGCAGCCAATGGGGATCCATAATAAATATGAATACAAATCACGGCCGATTCATTTTGTGTCTTGGTAAGAGACTGGGTCTACGCGACTGCTTAAGCTGGACTTCAAGCACTCTGTTAAACTGGTAGGTCACTGACAAATCCCAAAGGTTTTGATGGATTACAGCCCAAAAGAGTTTGTACAGTTTGCAGCAGTCCAGGTCCAGCGGTAGTGTGAGCAGACGACTGTACCTTTGTCGGGGACCTCCTGGGGCCTCGTGTTGAACTGTGGGAAACGGACAGAGGACGTGAGGTCTTTGGTGTAGTACTCCTGGATCTCATGGAAGCGAGGGAATGAGGCCCGCCCAGGGACAGACGTGTCCAGGTAATCAACGACAATGACTAAGGAGAGAGAAAGAACCACACGTCGAGACCAGCTCATTATCAGATAAGGGTGAGATATTAGAATTGCACTGCATGAAAGTGGAACTTGACTGCAGTTTACCCAGAGACAAATTACCAATGGAATATTTGTTCTAATTCTGTGTTAGGGAGTTAGGAATCTGCTCCTCGACTCTCTGAAATCCTCTCTTCATTGGTCTGTAAATGTGTCTTCACTCACTCATGTTGTCAGTGACGATGGTGAATGGTTTGAGGTAGGTCTTCCTCATGTTCTGTGCCAGGGTGTTGGTGTAATCCTCAAAGTGGCGCAGCAGATGGGCGGTGCCCCCCTCAGAGCGCTGGATCTGCTCCCAGTGGTCTCTGGTGCCAGGGTCTAGGATGGCACTGCCCGCTCTCACCAGATTCTGAAGGGTTTAACAATACGGAGCAGGACGGTCAGACAGTAAGCCGCTTTGAATGTGGGCACAGCTCAAACTCTGTCACTCCTGTCTAAGTCCTAGAGTAGCAGACGTTACCTGCTCAAGTAGGCCTATATAAGATAGGTGACCTAAAATATGTACAGCCTACAGAGAAATGCCATAACATAATGTGGAGATGTTAAATAGCTCATCTTTTTGGAGATTAGAATTCATATTGCAGGTTGACGTTTATTGTCACGAGTCTTTCCCTGCAGCCAGAACGGTTTTCCGCAAAGTCAAAATTGTTTATATTGTCAAAAAATGTATGAAAACCAAAAAAAGGCTTACTTTAAGTTTAGGGTTAGGCATTAGGGTCAGCAGTGTGGTCAAGGTTATGTTTAAAATCAGATTATAGGAATGTGTGACTGTGCCAGCTAGTGACCACTCTGCAGAGCTGCCTCCAGGTCTAAATACATTCCAGCCTGTGTTCCCATTGGCCAGGTCAGCTTCCCCTGTTAGTGACCACTCTGCAGAGCTGCCTCCAGGTCTAAATACATTCCAGCCTGCGTTCCCATTGGCCAGGTCAGCTTCTCCTGTTAGTGACTACTCTGCAGAGCTGCCTCCAGGTCTAAATACATTCCAGCCTGCGTTCCCATTGGCCAGGTCAGCTTCCCCTGTTAGTGACCACTCTGCAGAGCTGCCTCCAGGTCTAAATACATTCCAGCCTGCGTTCCCATTGGCCAGGTCAGCTTCCCCAGTTAGTGACCACTCTGCAGAGCTGCCTCCAGGTCTAAATACATTCCAGCCTGCGTTCCCATTGGCCAGGTCAGCTTCCCCTGTTAGTGACTACTCTGCAGAGCTGCCTCCAGGTCTAAATACATTCCAGCCTGCGTTCCCATTGGCCAGGTCAGCTTCCCCAGTTAGTGACCACTCTGCAGAGCTGCCTCCAGGTCTAAATACATTCCAGCCTGCGTTCCCATTGGCCAGGTCAGCTTCCCCTGTTAGTGACCACTCTGCAGAGCTGCCTCCAGGTCTAAATACATTCCAGCCTGCGTTCCCATTGGCCAGGTCAGCTTCCCCTGTTAGTGACTACTCTGCAGAGCTGCCTCCAGGTCTAAATACATTCCAGCCTGCGTTCCCATTGGCCAGGTCAGCTTCCCCTGTTAGTGACTACTCTGCAGAGCTGCCTCCAGGTCTAAATACATTCCAGCCTGCGTTCCCATTGGCCAGGTCAGCTTCCCCTGTTAGTGGAACTGGAAGAGAGCCAGAGGAGGGCAGTATTCCTCCAGTCTTCCCAGTGTAACCGAACCCACCCAGTTTAGAATCCTGAATAATGCACTGGTAATGCACCTAATGCCCTGCTGTCTGACACAACAGACAACTAGCGCACGGTCCCTGAGAGAAATACCGCGCATACAAAAACACATCTTTAGAAAAAAATACAAATATTGCAATTAGCCAGTTTGCAGTCAGCAAACTTGCAACGTTATATACTCTTGACCTCGTTGAACTCTGCGTCTCTCGTGGCCGTGAGATCGAAGCCTGTCTGCTGACTCTCGTACTGGAGGACCCTGGTCAGCAGCTGAAACGCTGTCTTCACATCGTTGCCGTAGTAGCTGTCCATGTGGTTGGTGGCGTTGTGGAGCAGGCGGACGATAGCGTTGGCGCGCTCGCGGTCCATCCTGGACACGTTACGATGCATCTCCTCATTCTGGAGGGACGGAGGGGAAGAGAAGGAGGTCAAGAATACAGAGAGATACTGGAGACAGTTACAACTATATGGACTGTCTGTGGTAGGTTGGTAATAATAGATGAATCCTAACCAGCGGTGAAAGTAGATTTAATTTCTTACCAGTACGGGACACCCAAGCACGCGCACCTATTAATTTCATATATGATCTCTGTGGTCCTAGTAGCCTGGGGCAAAAAAGTATTTAGTCAGCCACCAATTGTGCAAGTTCTCCCACTTAAAAAGATGAGAGGCCTGTAATTTTCATCATAGGTACACTTCAACTATGACAAACAAAATGAGAAAAAAAATCCAGAAAATCACATTGTAGGATTTTTAATGAATTTATTTGCAAATTATGGTGGAAAATAAGTATTTGGTCACCTACAAACAAGCAAGATTTCTGGCTCTCACAGACCTGTAACTTCTTCTTTAAGAGGCTCCTCTGTCCTCCACTCGTTACCTGTATTAATGGCACCTGTTTGAACTTGTTATCAGTATAAAAGACACCTGTCCACAACCTCAAACAGTCACACTCAAAACTCCACTATGGCCAAGACCAAAGAGCTGTCAAAGGACACCAGAAACAAAATTGTAGACCTGCACCAGGCTGGGAAGACTGAATCTGCAATAGGTAAGCAGCTTGGTTTGAAGATATCAACTGTGGGAGCAATTATTAGGAAATGGAAGACATACTAGACCACTGATAATGTCCCTCGATCTGGGGCTCCACGCAAGATCTCACCCGTGGGGTCAAAATGATCACAAGAACGGTGAGCAAAAATCCCAGAACCACACGGGGGGACCTAGTGAATGACCTGCCGAGAGCTGGGACCAAAGTAACAAAGCCTACCATCAGTAACACACTACGCCGCCAGGGACTCAAATCCTGCAGTGCCAGACGTGTCCCCCTGCTTAAGCCAGTACATGTCCAGGACCGTCTGAAGTTTGCTAGAGAGTATATGGATGATCCAGAAGAAGATTGGGAGAATGTCATATGGTCAGATGAAACCAAAATATAACTTTTTGGTAAAAACTCAACTTGTCGTGTTTGGAGGACAAAGAATGCTGAATTGCATCCAAAGAACATCATACCTACTGTGAAGCATGGGGGTGGAAACATCATGCTTTGGGGCTGTTTTTATGCAAAGGCCCCAGGACGACTGATCCGTGTAAAGGAAAGAATGAATGGGACCATGTATCGTGAGATTGAGTGAAAACCTCCTTCCATCAATCAGCAAGGGCATTGAAGATGAAACGTGGCTGGGTCTTTCAGCATGACAATGATCCCAAACACACCGCCCGGGCAACGAAGGAGTGGCTTCGTAAGAAGCATTTCAAGGTCCTGGAGTGGCCTAGCCAGTCTCCAGATCTCAACCCCATAGAAAATATTTGGAGGGAGTTGAAAGTCCGTGTTGCCCAACAACAGCCCCTAAACATCACTGCTCTAGAGGAGATCTGCATGGAGGAATGGGTCAAAATACCAGCAACAGTGTGTGAAAACCTTGTGAAGACTTACAGAAAACGTTTGACCTCTGTCATTGCCAACAAAGGGTATATAACAAAGTATTGAGATAAACTTTTGTTATTGACCAAATACTTATTTTCCACCATAATTTGCAAATAAATTCATAGAAAATCCTACAATGTGATTTTCTGGATTTTTTTTTCTCATTTTGTCTGTCATAGTTGAAGTGTACCTATGATGAAAATTACAGGCCTCTCTCATGCACAATTGGTGGCTGACTAAATACTTTTTTGCCCCACTGTATATATCACTTTTAACATGCAACACCTTTTAACACAGGCAGGGCATGGGTTTCAAGTTTGAGGAAGCACATTTTCACCATAAACATGCACCTTTGTAATTTTATTGAACCTTTATTTAACTAGGCACGTCAGTTAAGAACAAATTCTTATTTACAGTGACGTCCTACCCCAGCCAAAACCAGATGACGCTGGGCCAATTGTGCGCTGACCAATCAGGGCCGGATGTGACTTAGCCTGGATTCGAACCAGGTACTGCAGTGATGCCTCTTGTACTGAGATGCAGTGCCTTAGACCACTGCGCCACTCGAGAGCCCCAATAAAGCATTCCATGCATCCTCGCATTCGAAGACTTATGTGATGATTTTATTGGATAGTCATTATTTAGGCTAATAATATAACTCAATCACTGTTCGGGAAAAAAAAGACTGTTCAATGCAGCGGGTAGTGACGTAGAGCAGGCCTAGGATAGAAGCTATAGGGCTATCAGATACATTTTCATGTTGGCCTTTATATAAACACATTTCAAGCAATTCTACTACACTTTATATGACTGGAGACTTTTTTTAACAGGGTAGCCTACTGTGCTGACATTGACAAACGGATGAATAAACACGATGTTGTGGGATCCATATAAACGGCCTACGAAAAGAGGGAGACACAAATACAATATGACGTGCATCTAACCCGGCGGAATTTATTTTGTCCAAAAACAAAACAAAAAGTGGCATTGGCGCATTGATAAAGACCGAGACTCACCGGAGATATGGCCGATGTTCTCCGCTAGTGCCAATGAGACAGGCTTACTGTTCTCTCAATTAAGTTTAGAATTTTGATAACTAAAAGACAGATTGGAGCCTTCTCGTTGTCCTCTCTTTACAGCAATAGCCATTTGCTTCCCAAACAGCTTTTCCACGATTGTGTTTTTAAGTATTACGATATGCCTGGCTGAGTCTGTCTGGTTTTCACTGACATTCACAACTCAACAATCATATATTTGGTATTTGCCGTGTGCGCTCCCCAATTGCGGGCCCCTCTGACTGTAGGACCAAAAAAGAAGCTAACGATCCTCTGTAGCCAAAACATTGCTTTCTAGTGTAGTAGCCTATTGTTTATTTATTTATTTGTAGACATAAATAAGCTAATTAGGCTTTTTAATTGGCAATTTAATTGACTTTAGGGAAAGCTGCCCCTAGCCTTGTGGACATTCCACCTATGCCTTTTAATGTGGCATAAACACAACCAGTCATGATGTTTTCACCTGATTGTCAATCAACCACTTAACAAAGGCGCTCTCCTGTAGGCTCCCCACACATGTTCCTCCTCTCACAAAATAGTTCCAGCATCCAAACCCCAACAGTGCACTGTGCACCTGCAATTTGATGAATTGAAAGAGACTGTTACAGAACACCTACATGTATTGTAATGACATTCTGGGATTGTCATTAGGCCTACACGTGTAGCCTGAATGGATGTCCACTGTTATTAACGGGCACTTTGGTCTCAGCCACTAGTCTGCACTGCTCGGTCTCAGCCACTCGTCTTTACTGCTCGGTCTCAGCCACTCATCTTTACTGCTCGGTCTCAGCCACTCGTCTTTACTGCTCGGTGTCAGCCACTAGTCTTTACTGCTCGGTCTCAGCCACTCGTCTTTACTGCTCGGTCTCAGCCACTAGTCTTTACTGCTCGGTCTCAGCCACTAGTCTTTACTGCTCGGTCTCAGCCACTAGTCTGCACTGCTCGGTCTCAGCCACTCGTCTTTACTGCTCGGCCTCAGCCACTAGTCTGCACTGCTCGGTGTCAGCCACTAGTCTGCACTGCTCGGTGTCAGCCACTAGTCTGCACTGCTCGGTCTCAGCCACTCATCTTTACTGCTTGGTCTCAGCCACTCGTCTTTACTGCTCGGTCTCAGCCACTAGTCTGCACTGCTCGGTGTCAGCCACTAGTCTGCACTGCTCAGTCTCAGCCACTCATCTTTACTGCTCGGTCTCAGCCACTCGTCTTTACTGCTCGCTCTCAGCCACTCATCTGCACTGCTCGGTGTCAGCCACTCGTCTTTACTGCTCGGTCTCAGCCACTAGTCTGCACTGCTCGGTGTCAGCCACTAGTCTGCACTGCTCGGTCTCAGCCACTCGTCTGCACTGCTCGGTCTCAGCCACTCATCTTTACTGCTCGGTCTCAGCCACTAGTCTGCACTGCTCGGTGTCAGCCACTAGTCTGCACTGCTCGGTCTCAGCCACTCGTCTGCACTGCTCGGTCTCAGCCACTCATCTTTACTGCTCGGTGTCAGCCACTAGTCTGCACTGCTCGGTCTCAGCCACTCATCTTTACTGCTCGGTGTCAGCCACTAGTCTGCACTGCTCGGTCTCAGCCACTCGTCTGCACTGCTCGGTCTCAGCCACTAGTCTGCACTGCTCGGTCTCAGCCACTAGTCTGCACTGCTCGGTCTCAGTCACTCGTCTGCACTGCTCGGTCTCAGCCACTCATCTTTACTGCTCGGTCTCAGCCACTTGTCTGCACTGCTCGGTCTCAGCCACTAGTCTGCACTGCTCGGTCTCAGCCACTCGTCTGCACTGCTCGGTCTCAGCCACTAGTCTGCACTGCTCGGTCTCAGCCACTAGTCTGCACTGCTCGGTCTCAGTCACTCGTCTGCACTGCTCGGTCTCAGCCACTCATCTTTACTGCTCGGTCTCAGCCACTTGTCTGCACTGCTCGGTCTCAGCCACTAGTCTGCACTGCTCGGTCTTAGCCACTAGTCTGCACTGCTCGGTCTCAGCCACTTGTCTGCACTGCTCGGTCTCAGCCACTAGTCTGCACTGCTCGGTCTCAGCCACTCGTCTGCACTGCTCGGTCTCAGCCACTAGTCTGCACTGCTCGGTCTCAGCCACTAGTCTGCACTGCTCGGTCTCAGTCACTCGTCTGCACTGCTCGGTCTCAGCCACTCATCTTTACTGCTCGGTCTCAGCCACTTGTCTGCACTGCTCGGTCTCAGCCACTAGTCTGCACTGCTCGGTCTCAGCCACTCGTCTGCACTGCTCGGTCTCAGCCACTCGTCTGCACTGCTAGGTGTCAGCCACTCGTCTGCACTGCTCGGTCTCAGCCACTCGTCTGCACTGCTCGGTGTCAGCCACTCGTCTTTACTGCTCGGCCTCAGCCACTAGTCTGCACTGCTCGGTGTCAGCCACTAGTCTGCACTGCTCGGCCTCAGCCACTCGTCTTTACTGCTCGGTGTCAGCCACTCGTCTTTACTGCTCGGTCTCAGCCACTCGTCTGCACTGCTCGGTCTCAGCCACTCGTCTGCACTGCTAGGTGTCAGCCACTCGTCTGCACTGCTCGGTCTCAGCCACTCGTCTGCACTGCTCGGTGTCAGCCACTCGTCTGCACTGCTCGGTGTCAGCTACTCATCTTTACTGCTCGGTCTCAGCCACTCGTCTGCACTGCTCGGTCTCAGCCACTCGTCTGCACTGCTCGGTCTCAGCCACTCGTCTGCACTGCTCGGTCTCAGCCACTCGTCTGCACTGCTCGGTGTCAGCCACTCGTCTGCACTGCTCGGTGTCAGCCACTCGTCTGCACTGCTCGGTGTCAGCTACTCATCTTTACTGCTCGGTCTCAGCCACTAATTTGTGCCTTGTCCTCGCGCGTCTTGACCTTTCATCTCCACTTTTGCAAAATGTAAGTGTTCTCATTAAACCATAATGCAATTTGCAAATGTTCCATGTGGCTGACATTCAGTAATGTTAAATAGTGGTATTTAGCCTATAGTTTTACCGGGTACGGCGTACCGCCACAATGTATTTAGCCTATACTTTTACCGAGTACGCCGTAACCTCCACGATGTATTTTGCCGGGACGCTGTATAGGCTTACTTCCACCACTGAACTCTCAGATTTGCGTAAGTGACTCTGAATTGTGTATCATCTTTCAGTGGGAGATTTGCAAGTTACGAAAGAGCTGTGTACATGCACATCTGTAGCTAGAACAGGTCTCTGTGTGAGTGAACTATGGATAAGATCGAGCATACGCACCATCTTCATGAGCTGGGTGAAGGAGACTGTGGTACAGTTGAAGAGTTCAGGAGGCAGCCAGCCCTTCTCATCGTTGCAGTGGCGGATAGCAGTTCCTACAGTGAGAAAGTAAACGAGTTGGGTGATCGCGGTACTTACAGTAAGAAAAGCAAAAACAAAAAGGAGGAGAAGAGGAATATTGGGGGGAGAAATAATTCAACCGTCTCTTCCTAGCGCCAGGCGGCTGCTACACATGGGTAGAAATGGGGAGTTACTCGATATAATAAATGAGATGAAAGCACAATCTAAATGCCAACTCATTACCATTCATTCCAAACAAGCGTTCAACAGAGAAAAGAGTTTACGGTTAGAACTGACAGGACCGTTGGTTGATGTGAGCCAAGCCGTGTCACCCAATAAAAACGGCCCAAGAGTGTCCAGCGGGGCAACAAAGGGTTTCCGTGGTGACAAGGGTAACTAAAGGGGGTAACTAGGGAGGTTATTGTGGTTTAATGGGAGCAGGTCAGCGATGTTACGTCTTGGCCCTGCCCATATTGTCTCTACTGCTAAGGCTCTATGTGAAGCAGGAAACACACACACACACACACACACACACACACACACACACAAACACAAACACACACACACACACACGGCTCTGTGGTATTATGAATGTGTCTCCAAGCAGACGTTGTCAAGTCTTCTTCACAAGGCCCGGTGTTTGTCTCTGTCTCCGGCTGCTGCCCTCCAGAGACAGAGTTTCACGAACACCATTGGCCAATGACAAGTCTCAAAAGGCCCCGATAGACCAATGAGAGGGCCTCGTCCGTGTGCTGTGTGAATGAGTTCCTTCCACAGAAAGGTGTTAGGAACAGCAGAAGGCCTTGAACTAAGGGACACCACAGTACATAACCTTCATTCTCCACCCATAAAATCTTTACTATGAATAAAATACCTTGAAGCATTTGATATCTGTACGAATTGGTCTGAGTTATTGTGACTGTTCCTGCTATGATAAGAGCTGTGTAGCGTGCAGAGGAACTCACCGATAGATCCTTTGGGACAGTTCATGGCTGCAGGACGGCCAAATTTGGTCTTGGGCCACCAGATCCCTTGGTCGAAGGCCTTGGGACAGCCCTCGTACACCACTGAGAGACGAGAGGGGACAGATGGCACACAGTTAGAAGTGGCCCCTATAAACCCTAACCACTGACACTGGGTCAGATGTTTTGTGATCCCCTTATAGTTTTCTGGTTGGCAGTGAGGTTTGTGTAATCTGATCCTAGACCAACTTCTGCCGTGGGCTGCATTACACATATCTAACACGCCCAAGAAACACTACTGCTAACGACTCTTCCGAGGTTTTCAAAACAGCCAAACAGGCCAGCAATTATATCAATAATCCTACACGAGTGGTTACGCAACGATACAAAATGATTCACATGATTTAATTAATTAAGTAGCCTAATCCTAAACAAAACCAGGTTAAGACTTGCATGCGTGTTGTTATGGCTCCCTAAGTAATGCAGTCTGTTTATGTGCTGTACTGTATACACACCCAAGTGCTTATATCCTAAGTGACCATAATTGTAACTCTTTGAAGACCTTTTATACAGTAGCCACAAGGTTGGGTTGAAGCACTTAGGTGACAGATATGGTATGGGGACCGTGGTTCTTTACTGATGCTAGATGCGAGATCTAAAAGAGGGAAGGCCTTGAACCAGGAATCCTTCCTTCCTCCAGTCCTTGGCGTTATATAACTGATCTGACAATGATCACATCAAGGAAGGAAGGACAGAAGAAAGGAGAGACAGAATGCCCTCACAGGCTCTCAAGATCGCATTTAGGAGTATCAAACACTTGCATGTGTACCATTTCCTTCCACATACCCTCACAACCGGTGGCGGTGACCTCAGCGAAGGGGTTGTCACAGCGGTTACATTGTTGTCCGATGACCCCGGCTTTACAGGGGCACTGTCCGGTGTGGGGGTCACAAGTACGGGAGTGGGCCCCTAGAGGGAAGCACTCACAGGGGTAACAGGTGTCCTCATCTTTGGGCTGGTAGTAGTTATCCTGGGGAGGGGAGAAGATGGGGGAAAGTTAGCAATTAGCACCTTCCGCTACGGTCAGCTTACTTAAGCCTACAACATACAGCCTTGGTTGATTCGGGACCTATTTTGGGAGTTGTGGTCAATTCCTACTAGGTTTGCATTGGTTTACAACCGGGGGTCTTCAAGAGAAAAGCTAGTTAGATTCATCTTAGGGCCACAGAAAACTCAAAAGGCATAGGGAGGGTCCACAACACATTTGAGAAACGCTGCATTAGCCTGTGAGAAGAGTGACCGTGATTATCTTCTTACCTTGCAGCGACACTCTCCACTGGTCTTGTTACAGTCAGGGTCGAACCCTTTGCTGACGTCACAGTGGCAGGGGCCACACATGGGGTTCCCCCACCAGCCCCGAGGACACGGCTTCTCAACCCTGACACGTCACACAATAACAACACATTTAGTCGAGTTTAGCACATAACGAATGGAAATCAAATGGGGGGGGGGAAGAAAGATAGAAAGGAGACTGCATTTATCCTTCACATCACATATACCTGCTCTATAACAATATCGCTTAACAACAAAAATGCATTCAACTGCATCACAAATCTAGAATAAACCTTCTATCCCTTGGAAGAGAGACACTTTCATGTCTCTGAGCTGATGGAGGGGTAAGATAGGAGGTTCTGATAGGGGCAGGGTAGTCAGTAGCAGAATAGCAGTGCAGGTGGAGACCAAACACCTATGGAGGAGCACTGAAGCATGAGGGGTTCCCACATCCTGCCTTAGACAGGAGGTCAAAGGTCAGTGGGTAAAGAATTGAAATCCAATCTACCACCCAGGGGAATAGTCAGGAGTACAGTATGTTGCTGGCTACTGCTACATAACTACAGTCCTACAGGTACCAGTTATGGCCAGAACCTATTATAGCCAAGCCTGAGGCTCGGCTTACCGATATATATGGCACACACACACTCACACCCGCTACCGACCCCGTTTGCATTTAAACCACACACACACACACACACACACACACACACACACACACACACACACACACACACACACACACACACACACACACACACACACACACACACACACACACGTTACAAGACCCAGTTAATGTCTGGAACAACACACAGTGGTTTCATCTAACCCTCAGGCTCCTGACTCTCACGCCAGATTCCTGCTCTAATCAAAGGCAGATCTGGGATCAGTTTTGGAAGAAGAAAAAAAAATCCCCCAGAGAGCTCAGATCACAGGTCTGGGAACAGCCACATCTGGGGTTCATTACCAGCAGTCTTACACCGGGTGCTTGAGAAGGACTGTTTTGAGGTAAGGCCAGTAAAAGTAGAGGCTGTTGCCAGGCAGATGAAGAGTGAGGCGCATTTTTGTGAAAGACAGAGAGGAAGGTAAGGGAGCAGAGGCTGATTAGGCTAACATAAAAACAAATCGGATGTTGTGTTGATATCGGAGGCATGTGAATGTGTGTTTCCCCCTGCACTGTGGAGCCAAGCCAGGACACACACACACACACGTACACACACTTACACAGGCAGTTGCACAAAGCGGCCAGGTCTTACTTGTTTTGGCAGTACTGTCCGTAGTAGTTCTGTCCACACTCGCAGGTGTAGCCATGGGAGGAGCTAGGCTTGCGGACGCAGGTGGACACGTGCTCGCAGGGGTTGAGGTGACACGCGTCAACACACTCCCTCCCAAAGTACCCTGGGAAAGGACACGGGTCACGGAGAGAAGAGAGAGAGACATCTGGTCAGCAGGTCTTCAACAACATGGCAGACTAATACACAGTCACACAAAACTCAGAGTTAAAGCTGAAGACTACGAAACAACCTTCCCATGGTGAATATCCTTCACCATTCAGACGCAGGTGTGTGTGTGT
Organism: Oncorhynchus mykiss; assembly: GCF_057628025.1. Lineage (NCBI taxonomy): Eukaryota > Metazoa > Chordata > Actinopteri > Salmoniformes > Salmonidae > Oncorhynchus > Oncorhynchus mykiss. The sequence continues at coordinate 50,952,908 of NC_143036.1, forward strand.
GTATGTGGGTATGAGTGTGTTACCTGGATCGCAGACGCAGGTGTGTGTGTGTCTACTACAGTGTGTGTGTGTGTGTGTGTGTGTGTGTGTGCGCCCGTACGTGGGTATGAGTGTGTTACCTGGATCGCAGACGCAGGTGTGTGTATGTCTACTACAGTGTGTGTGTGTATGTGCGTCCGTACGTGGGTATGAGTGTGTTACCTGGGTCGCAGACGCAGGTGTGCGCGCTCCAGTCGTCGCTGCAGTGGCTGTTCTCAGGGCAGATGTTGGAGTCACAGGGGTCGGCCAGGTCACAGCCGTCCTCTACATGAATCTTAAAGCCCAGCAGCATGTTCACATTGACCACGTTGGTGGACGTCTCACCCATGCGCACACCCTGTGGGGAAAGAACACACCCTCTCCATTAAGTCCCAGAGTCGCAGGTACACACACTCCGGAGACAGGTAGGTGTACACATACAGTGGGCTACAGTACTTGATGTTGTGGAGAATAATGTCATCCAGGCGTGGTTTACTGTTAAAACGTACCTGTATGCATCCGGTGAAGCCCTCGTGGACGTGGTTCCCCTCTCCTGGTAATCCTCCCAGATACAGAGCCCTCAGCCTCAGACCTGGCAGCTCGTTGCCAATCTCCACAGACCTCTGGAGACACGCAGACACACACAGAGTGTAAGATTTTCTGCGTGTACGTATGTGTGGGTTCGTGTCTGTGTCTCGGGTGTGCATGCGTTCGGCTCAGTACCTCGTACAGCCCGTAGTCCAGTGACACCAGGGCCATGTACTTGATGTCCTTGCCGTCTTTGACGCTCTGCAGCTCCACAAGGACATGGTGCCACTCCCCATCGTTCACCCGGACTTGAGGGAAGCCCAGCAACGCTACCCGCTCGGATCCCAGAAACACCTCAAACCTCACGTACTGATCACTTATCTGAGGGGAGGGTGGGCGGAGAGAGAGAGAGAGAGAGACAATTACAACATTACCTGCTCGCTCTGTTATCGTCGTCATTGTGTGCGTACAATAACTCACCAGTAGATTGACAGTAGAGAAGTCTCCAGCGGTAGCCCGCATCAGCGTGCCTGTGCCTTGCCTCGTCCGGAACATCAGGCCCATGTACCAGGGCACAGCGATGGTGACGTCGAGGTCACTCCACGACACCAGGGCCTGGCCGTCAAAGTGCTGCGGAGACGGCATCACTAGAGGAGGAGAACAATACCGATGAGAATACGCATAATATGTGTAATAACCACTGCTGTTAAGGCCAAGTCGCGTGTCAAACACATCACCTGCTTTGTAGGGCTGGGAATTGCCAGGGACCTCATGATAAGATATTATCATTATGATACTTAGGTGTCCGATGCGATATGTATTGTGATTCTCACGATTGTGCTGTGATTCTATACTGCGGTTTGTGCCGCGATTTGATGTCCCAAGTCTATTGCTCTCTATACGTCTGCTGCAGAGAGATGAGAGGACATGAGAAAATGTGTTCTGATCAGTCAAAGGAAATACAAGTGCTTGAAAAGACGTCGGCTCGCTATTCGAAAAGAAGAGAACAAGCTATAGGGTGAAAAATACCGGAGTTTTTGGCGCAGGTACAGTCGGATAGCGCTAGCTCGCGCTATCTAGCAAACAAACAAAAACATGAGTATTTTTACATGTCGATAACCCGGAGTCAAATTATTCGATATAACATCGTCCAAAAACAATATCTCGATATGCAACTGTATCCATTTTCCCACCCCATCGTTAATGCGTAGTATGTCGGACATACAGATTGGTTCTTACATTTGTGTATTCTTCCAGGGAGAATAATTAGAGTAGCTAATCCACCCCTCCGTGTCTAATTCAGCTACAAGACATCAATTACTGTCAATTACCTTGTTTCATACAGGACACTAATCCTTCTTTGACAAACATGCCCACAGTGCAACACACCACACTCCAGAGCACCCACTAGCCCTGCGGCCAAACAGATGTTGTACTCAGTCAGTCAGTATAACAGTACGTCTGTCAGCATAGCCTAGGTTTTTCCCTACGAGACAACTGAAGCGCTAAGCTCTCTCGATCTCCCTCTTCTCTGCAGGGCACATATTTCTACTGAGTACACACACACACACACACACCTGACAAAAACACACAGTCAGAAGATGCTGGGGGACTAGCTCCTGAACCGCTGCCCTCTCTCGGTCTCTTTTTTCCACATGATATATCGCTCATTCGCAGTGCCTGGAAAGAGTCAAAAGATTTCAATGATGCATAAGACAACAACACCAAAGATAGTTTGGAGTTGAATTCCTTCAATATACAGTTCATAAGACAGTGGAGAGTGGAGGGCAAACCACCAGCCACCAGCTCACACGAAACCGTCACACTAACCTAAACACACAGGTCAACTAAACCGCAACATATGTCCAACCCCACAGAATGTGTCTGGGAAATCGTGAACTACAAAATCGACTGTCTCGTCCTGCTTCCCTTGCTGCGCCTCTACAGTACCACTGATATGTCTATGGTGTCCCTTGCCGCTCTAAAAGTGATATGATATCTATCATGGGTGCTGTCTGTAACCTTGATATAACGTCTATGGTTTCTACTTTCGACACAAGCTTGTCAACAAGTAGTGGAGCAGCCAAACCCTCCGTGTCCCAACTATAGATACTCAATCTGCTGCCTGGCACCACTACACAGCTACCTCATCCAGCCATCCAGCCCAGACTAGGTGGAGATAGTTAAACAAATATCCACGTCTGTGTGTTTTCTAATTGTTCGGGAAGCAGGCCCTAGAGGTTAAATCAAAGCCATCTGCTTACTGTTTCATAACTCAGTACGACTATTGCCCACAGTCATATTGTAGAATTCATTTCGCTCAGGTAAAAATAACAATATATTTGGCAAGTGTTCTGGTTCTATTGCCTTGGCCTTGGTTAGTTTCCCAAATAAAGACATTGACATAATGCTGACACACAGGCGCACAACATAGTCGCAAACTACAGCTTCCCGTGATGACTTAGCGTGAGATCTCGCTGTGTGCGAGACAGGACTGGCACAGAGTGAGTCACTTACTTGAACCCTTTCAGCGGAACACACACACACACACACACTATTTCAGCAACCCCTCTCCTGGCCTTACACAAGACCTGACCACAAAACCAGTAAACCACTGTCATACATACAGCGCTATCATTAGGCCTGTTAGACACACACACACACACCCCCCCACCCCATCCATCCATCCCTAGTGAGGGATATGAGCAACAGAACAGTCAGGATCAAAACAGGGCAAGCTGTAACAGTGTAACCACACACTGACACATCCATCAGCACCAGAGTATATAGGACTGTTATGACTGCTAGTGTATACACACATTACAGGAGCTCTGTGGTCTGCTCCATGTAAACAATCTGGCTCAACAACAACGGAGCAACCACAGGGTCCGCGTGTGTGTTCCCGTCTCTTGATCCCCAGCAATGATATGAGTCAGAGTTGGTCTTTGTCTCATTAGTGAAATAGACAACAGCTCTTCAGGCTAAGTTCTTAGTTTGACTATTATATGAACATCTAGCTGCTGCAGATCCTCAGGTCCTCTAATAGCAGCTGAACCATCGAGAGCATCTGGTTGCGCCACCGCCTGGTTTGGCAACTGCTCGGCATCTGACCGTAAGTTGCTACAGAGGGTAGTGTGTACGACCCAGTACATCACTGGGGCCAAGCTTCCTGACATCCAGGATCTATATGCGGTGTCAGAGGAAGGCCCCCCCCAAAATGTCAAAGACTCCAGTCACCCAAGTCATAGACCGTTCTCTCTGCTACCGCACGGCAAGCGGTACCGGAACACCAAGTCTAGGACCAAAAGGCTCATTAACATCTCCTACCCCCAAGCCATAAGACTGCTGATCATCTAATCAAATGGCCACCCTGAATAATTACATTGACCCCCCCCCCCTTTGTTTTTACACTGCTGCTATTCGCCGTTTATTATCTATATGTAGTCACTTTACAAATGACCTTGACTATACTGTACCCCCGCACAATGACTCTGTATCAGTACCCCCTGTATATAGACTCTACATTGACTCTGTATCGGTACCCCCTGTATTTAGTCTCCACATTGACTCTGTACCGGTACCCCCTGTATATAGCCTCCACATTGACTCTGTACCATAACACCCTGTATATAACCTCCACATTGACTCTGTACCGTAACACCCTGTATATAACCTCCACATTGACTCTGTACCAGTACCCCCTGTATATAACCTCCACATTGACTCTGTACCGTAACACCCTGTATATAACCTCCACATTGACTCTGTACCGTAACACCCTGTATATAACCTCCACATTGACTCTGTACCAGTACCCCCTGTATATAGCCTCCACATTGACTCTGTACCAGTACCCCCTGTATATAACCTCCACATTGACTCTGTACCGTAACACCCTGTATATAACCTCCACATTGACTCTGTACCAGTACCCCCTGTATATAACCTCCACATTGACTCTGTACCGTAACACCCTGTATATAACCTCCACATTGACTCTGTACCGTAACACCCTGTATATAACCTCCACATTGACTCTGTACCGTAACACCCTGTATATAACCTCCACATTGACTCTGTACCAGTACCCCCTGTATATAGCCTCCACATTGACTCTGTACCAGTACCCCCTGTATATAACCTCCACATTGACTCTGTACCGTAACACCCTGTATATAACCTCCACATTGACTCTGTACCAGTACCCCCTGTATATAACCTCCACATTGACTCTGTACCGTAACACCCTGTATATAACCTCCACATTGACTCTGTACCAGTACCCCCTGTATATAGCCTCCACATTGACTCTGTACCGTAACACCCTGTATATAACCTCCACATTGACTCTATACCAGTACCCCCTGTATATAGCCTCCACATTGACTCTGTACCAGTACCCCCTGTATATAGCCTCCACATTGACTCTGTACCAGTACCCCCTGTATATAACCTCCACATTGACTCTGTACCGTAACCCCCTGTATATAGCCTCCACATTGACTCTGTACCGTAACCCCCTGTATATAACCTCCACATTGACTCTGTACCGTAACCCCCTGTATATAGCCTCCACATTGACTCTGTACCAGTGCCCCCTGTATATAACCTCCACATTGACTCTGTACCAGTGCCCCCTGTATATAGCCTCCACATTGACTCTGTACCAGTACCCCCTGTATATAACCTCCACATTGACTCTGTACCAGTACCCCCTGTATATAGCCTCCACATTGACTCTGTACCAGTACCCCTGTATATAACCTCCACATTGACTCTGTACCAGTACCCCCTGTATATAACCTCCACATTGACTCTGTACCAGTACCCCCTGTATATAACCTCCACATTGACTCTGTACCGTAACACCCTGTATATAACCTCCACATTGACTCTGTACCAGTACCCCCTGTATATAGCCTCCACATTGACTCTGTACCGTAACACCCTGTATATAACCTCCACATTGACTCTATACCAGTACCCCCTGTATATAGCCTCCACATTGACTCTGTACCAGTACCCCCTGTATATAGCCTCCACATTGACTCTGTACCAGTACCCCCTGTATATAACCTCCACATTGACTCTGTACCGTAACCCCCTGTATATAGCCTCCAGATTGACTCTGTACCGTAACCCCCTGTATATAACCTCCACATTGACTCTGTACCGTAACCCCCTGTATATAGCCTCCACATTGACTCTGTACCAGTGCCCCCTGTATATAACCTCCACATTGACTCTGTACCAGTGCCCCCTGTATATAGCCTCCACATTGACTCTGTACCAGTACCCCCTGTATATAACCTCCACATTGACTCTGTACCAGTACCCCCTGTATATAGCCTCCACATTGACTCTGTACCAGTACCCCCTGTATATAACCTCCACATTGACTCTGTACCAGTACCCCCTGTATATAACCTCCACATTGACTCTGTACCAGTACCCCCTGTATATAACCTCCACATTGACTCTGTACCAGTACCCCCTGTATATAACCTCCACATTGACTCTGTACCAGTACCCCCTGTATATAACCTCCACATTGACTCTGTACCAGTACCCCCTGTATATAACCTCCACATTGACTCTGTACCAGTACCCCCTGTATATAACCTCCACATTGACTCTGTACCAGTACGCCCTGTATATAACCTCCACATTGACTCTGTACCAGTACCCCCTGTATATAACCTCCACATTGACTCTGTACCAGTACCCCCTGTATATAACCTCCACATTGACTCTGTACCAGTACCCCCTGTATATAACCTCCACATTGACTCTGTACCAGTGCCCCCTGTATATAACCTCCACATTGACTCTGTACCAGTACCCCCTGTATATAACCTCCACATTGACTCTGTACCAGTACCCCCTGTATATAACCTCCACATTGACTCTGTACCAGTACCCCCTGTATATAACCTCCACATTGACTCTGTACCAGTGCCCCCTGTATATAACCTCCACATTGACTCTGTACCAGTACCCCCTGTATATAACCTCCACATTGACTCTGTACCAGTACCCCCTGTATATAACCTCCACATTGACTCTGTACCGTAACCCCCTGTATATAGCCTCCACATTGACTCTGTACCGTAACCCCCTGTATATAACCTCCACATTGACTCTGTACCGTAACCCCCTGTATATAGCCTCCACATTGACTCTGTACCAGTGCCCCCTGTATATAACCTCCACATTGACTCTGTACCAGTGCCCCCTGTATATAGCCTCCACATTGACTCTGTACCAGTACCCCCTGTATATAACCTCCACATTGACTCTGTACCAGTACCCCCTGTATATAGCCTCCACATTGACTCTGTACCAGTACCCCCTGTATATAACCTCCACATTGACTCTGTACCAGTACCCCCTGTATATAACCTCCACATTGACTCTGTACCAGTACCCCCTGTATATAACCTCCACATTGACTCTGTACCGTAACACCCTGTATATAACCTCCACATTGACTCTGTACCAGTACCCCCTGTATATAGCCTCCACATTGACTCTGTACCGTAACACCCTGTATATAACCTCCACATTGACTCTATACCAGTACCCCCTGTATATAGCCTCCACATTGACTCTGTACCAGTACCCCCTGTATATAGCCTCCACATTGACTCTGTACCAGTACCCCCTGTATATAACCTCCACATTGACTCTGTACCGTAACACCCTGTATATAACCTCCACATTGACTCTGTACCAGTACCCCCTGTATATAACCTCCACATTGACTCTGTACCGTAACACCCTGTATATAACCTCCACATTGACTCTGTACCGTAACACCCTGTATATAACCTCCACATTGACTCTGTACCAGTACCCCCTGTATATAGCCTCCACATTGACTCTGTACCAGTACCCCCTGTATATAACCTCCACATTGACTCTGTACCGTAACACCCTGTATATAACCTCCACATTGACTCTGTACCAGTACCCCCTGTATATAACCTCCACATTGACTCTGTACCGTAACACCCTGTATATAACCTCCACATTGACTCTGTACCGTAACACCCTGTATATAACCTCCACATTGACTCTGTACCGTAACACCCTGTATATAACCTCCACATTGACTCTGTACCAGTACCCCCTGTATATAGCCTCCACATTGACTCTGTACCAGTACCCCCTGTATATAACCTCCACATTGACTCTGTACCGTAACACCCTGTATATAACCTCCACATTGACTCTGTACCAGTACCCCCTGTATATAACCTCCACATTGACTCTGTACCGTAACACCCTGTATATAACCTCCACATTGACTCTGTACCAGTACCCCCTGTATATAGCCTCCACATTGACTCTGTACCGTAACACCCTGTATATAACCTCCACATTGACTCTATACCAGTACCCCCTGTATATAGCCTCCACATTGACTCTGTACCAGTACCCCCTGTATATAGCCTCCACATTGACTCTGTACCAGTACCCCCTGTATATAACCTCCACATTGACTCTGTACCGTAACCCCCTGTATATAGCCTCCACATTGACTCTGTACCGTAACCCCCTGTATATAACCTCCACATTGACTCTGTACCGTAACCCCCTGTATATAGCCTCCACATTGACTCTGTACCAGTGCCCCCTGTATATAACCTCCACATTGACTCTGTACCAGTGCCCCCTGTATATAGCCTCCACATTGACTCTGTACCAGTACCCCCTGTATATAACCTCCACATTGACTCTGTACCAGTACCCCCTGTATATAGCCTCCACATTGACTCTGTACCAGTACCCCTGTATATAACCTCCACATTGACTCTGTACCAGTACCCCCTGTATATAACCTCCACATTGACTCTGTACCAGTACCCCCTGTATATAACCTCCACATTGACTCTGTACCGTAACACCCTGTATATAACCTCCACATTGACTCTGTACCAGTACCCCCTGTATATAGCCTCCACATTGACTCTGTACCGTAACACCCTGTATATAACCTCCACATTGACTCTATACCAGTACCCCCTGTATATAGCCTCCACATTGACTCTGTACCAGTACCCCCTGTATATAGCCTCCACATTGACTCTGTACCAGTACCCCCTGTATATAACCTCCACATTGACTCTGTACCGTAACCCCCTGTATATAGCCTCCAGATTGACTCTGTACCGTAACCCCCTGTATATAACCTCCACATTGACTCTGTACCGTAACCCCCTGTATATAGCCTCCACATTGACTCTGTACCAGTGCCCCCTGTATATAACCTCCACATTGACTCTGTACCAGTGCCCCCTGTATATAGCCTCCACATTGACTCTGTACCAGTACCCCCTGTATATAACCTCCACATTGACTCTGTACCAGTACCCCCTGTATATAGCCTCCACATTGACTCTGTACCAGTACCCCCTGTATATAACCTCCACATTGACTCTGTACCAGTACCCCCTGTATATAACCTCCACATTGACTCTGTACCAGTACCCCCTGTATATAACCTCCACATTGACTCTGTACCAGTACCCCCTGTATATAACCTCCACATTGACTCTGTACCAGTACCCCCTGTATATAACCTCCACATTGACTCTGTACCAGTACCCCCTGTATATAACCTCCACATTGACTCTGTACCAGTACCCCCTGTATATAACCTCCACATTGACTCTGTACCAGTACGCCCTGTATATAACCTCCACATTGACTCTGTACCAGTACCCCCTGTATATAACCTCCACATTGACTCTGTACCAGTACCCCCTGTATATAACCTCCACATTGACTCTGTACCAGTACCCCCTGTATATAACCTCCACATTGACTCTGTACCAGTGCCCCCTGTATATAACCTCCACATTGACTCTGTACCAGTACCCCCTGTATATAACCTCCACATTGACTCTGTACCAGTACCCCCTGTATATAACCTCCACATTGACTCTGTACCAGTACCCCCTGTATATAACCTGCACATTGACTCTGTACCAGTGCCCCCTGTATATAACCTCCACATTGACTCTGTACCAGTACCCCCTGTATATAACCTCCACATTGACTCTGTACCAGTACCCCCTGTATATAACCTCCACATTGACTCTGTACCGTAACCCCCTGTATATAGCCTCCACATTGACTCTGTACCGTAACCCCCTGTATATAACCTCCACATTGACTCTGTACCGTAACCCCCTGTATATAGCCTCCACATTGACTCTGTACCAGTGCCCCCTGTATATAACCTCCACATTGACTCTGTACCAGTGCCCCCTGTATATAGCCTCCACATTGACTCTGTACCAGTACCCACTGTATATAACCTCCACATTGACTCTGTACCAGTACCCCCTGTATATAGCCTCCACATTGACTCTGTACCAGTACCCCCTGTATATAACCTCCACATTGACTCTGTACCAGTACCCCCTGTATATAACCTCCACATTGACTCTGTACCAGTACCCCCTGTATATAACCTCCACATTGACTCTGTACCGTAACACCCTGTATATAACCTCCACATTGACTCTGTACCAGTACCCCCTGTATATAGCCTCCACATTGACTCTGTACCGTAACACCCTGTATATAACCTCCACATTGACTCTATACCAGTACCCCCTGTATATAGCCTCCACATTGACTCTGTACCAGTACCCCCTGTATATAGCCTCCACATTGACTCTGTACCAGTACCCCCTGTATATAACCTCCACATTGACTCTGTACCGTAACCCCCTGTATATAGCCTCCAGATTGACTCTGTACCGTAACCCCCTGTATATAACCTCCACATTGACTCTGTACCGTAACCCCCTGTATATAGCCTCCACATTGACTCTGTACCAGTGCCCCCTGTATATAACCTCCACATTGACTCTGTACCAGTGCCCCCTGTATATAGCCTCCACATTGACTCTGTACCAGTACCCCCTGTATATAACCTCCACATTGACTCTGTACCAGTACCCCCTGTATATAGCCTCCACATTGACTCTGTACCAGTACCCCCTGTATATAACCTCCACATTGACTCTGTACCAGTACCCCCTGTATATAACCTCCACATTGACTCTGTACCAGTACCCCCTGTATATAACCTCCACATTGACTCTGTACCAGTACCCCCTGTATATAACCTCCACATTGACTCTGTACCAGTACCCCCTGTATATAACCTCCACATTGACTCTGTACCAGTACCCCCTGTATATAACCTCCACATTGACTCTGTACCAGTACGCCCTGTATATAACCTCCACATTGACTCTGTACCAGTACCCCCTGTATATAACCTCCACATTGACTCTGTACCAGTACCCCCTGTATATAACCTCCACATTGACTCTGTACCAGTACCCCCTGTATATAACCTCCACATTGACTCTGTACCAGTGCCCCCTGTATATAACCTCCACATTGACTCTGTACCAGTACCCCCTGTATATAACCTCCACATTGACTCTGTACCAGTACCCCCTGTATATAACCTCCACATTGACTCTGTACCAGTACCCCCTGTATATAACCTCCACATTGACTCTGTACCAGTGCCCCCTGTATATAACCTCCACATTGACTCTGTACCAGTACCCCCTGTATATAACCTCCACATTGACTCTGTACCAGTACCCCCTGTATATAACCTCCACATTGACTCTGTACCAGTGCCCCCTGTATATAACCTCCACATTGACTCTGTACCAGTACCCCCTGTATATAACCTCCACATTGACTCTGTACCAGTACCCCCTGTATATAACCTCCACATTGACTCTGTACCAGTGCCCCCTGTATATAACCTCCACATTGACTCTGTACCAGTGCCCCCTGTATATAACCTCCACATTGACTCTGTACCAGTGCCCCCTGTATATAACCTCCACATTGACTCTGTACCAGTGCCCCCTGTATATAACCTCCACATTGACTCTGTAAAAGTACCCCCTGTATATAACCTCCACATTGACTCTGTAGCAGTACCCCCTGTATATAACCTCCACATTGACTCTGTACCAGTGCCCCCTGTATATAACCTCCACATTGACTCTGTACCAGTACCCCCTGTATATAACCTCCACATTGACTCTGTACCAGTACCCCCTGTATATAACCTCCACATTGACTCTGTACCAGTACCCCCTGTATATAACCTCCACATTGACTCTGTACCAGTGCCCCCTGTATATAACCTCCACATTGACTCTGTACCAGTACCCCCTGTATATAACCTCCACATTGACTCTGTACCAGTACCCCCTGTATATAACCTCCACATTGACTCTGTACCAGTGCCCCCTGTATATAACCTCCACATTGACTCTGTACCAGTGCCCCCTGTATATAACCTCCACATTGACTCTGTACCAGTGCCCCCTGTATATAACCTCCACATTGACTCTGTACCAGTACCCCCTGTATATAACCTCCACATTGACTCTGTACCAGTGCCCCCTGTATATAACCTCCACATTGACTCTGTACCAGTGCCCCCTGTATATAACCTCCACATTGACTCTGTACCAGTGCCCCCTGTATATAACCTCCACATTGACTCTGTACCAGTGCCCCCTGTATATAACCTCCACATTGACTCTGTACCAGTGCCCCCTGTATATAACCTCTACATTGACTCTGTACCAGTGCCCCCTGTATATAACCTCCACATTGACTCTGTACCAGTGCCCCCTGTATATAACCTCCACATTGACTCTGTACCAGTGCCCCCTGTATATAACCTCCACATTGACTCTGTACCAGTGCCCCCTGTATATAACCTCCACATTGACTCTGTACCAGTGCCCCCTGTATATAACCTCCACATTGACTCTGTACCAGTGCCCCCTGTATATAACCTCCACATTGACTCTGTACCAGTGCCCCCTGTATATAACCTCCACATTGACTCTGTACCAGTGCCCCCTGTATATAACCTCCACATTGACTCTGTACCAGTGCCCCCTGTATATAACCTCCACATTGACTCTGTACCAGTGCCCCCTGTATATAACCTCCACATTGACTCTGTACCAGTGCCCCCTGTATATAACCTCCACATTGACTCTGTACCAGTGCCCCCTGTATATAACCTCCACATTGACTCTGTACCAGTGCCCCCTGTATATAACCTCCACATTGACTCTGTACCAGTGCCCCCTGTATATAACCTCCACATTGACTCTGTACCAGTGCCCCCTGTATATAACCTCCACATTGACTCTGTACCAGTGCCCCCTGTATATAACCTCTACATTGACTCTGTACCAGTACCCCCTGTATATAACCTCCACATTGACTCTGTACCAGTGCCCCCTGTATATAACCTCCACATTGACTCTGTACCAGTGCCCCCTGTATATAACCTCCACATTGACTCTGTACCAGTGCCCCCTGTATATAACCTCCACATTGACTCTGTACCAGTGCCCCCTGTATATAACCTCCACATTGACTCTGTACCAGTGCCCCCTGTATATAACCTCCACATTGACTCTGTACCAGTGCCCCCTGTATATAACCTCCACATTGACTCTGTACCAGTGCCCCCTGTATATAACCTCCACATTGACTCTGTACCAGTGCCCCCTGTATATAGCCTCCACATTGACTCTGTACCAGTGCCCCCTGTATATAACCTCCACATTGACTCTGTACCAGTGCCCCCTGTATAGAGCCTCGTTATTGTTATGTACATTTATTGTGTTACTTTTTGATTGATTCTTTTTTTAAACTTTATTTAGTAAATATTTTGTCATCTCTATTTATTAAACTGCACTGTTGGTTAAGGGCTTGTAAGTAAGCATTTCACTGTAATACACCTGTTGTATTCGGCGCATGTGACAAATAACATTTGATTTGATTTGCATAGCACGTGTACGAGTCAGTAATGACCAGTCAACTCAGATTCCTGTTGGATATCTATCCGTAGATACACTTCCTTCACACACACACTCACACCCTGCTTGATCGCTATCTAAAAAAGACACTTGCTTCACACACACACACACACACACACCTTGCTTGATCGCTATCTGAAAATACACTTCCTTCACACACACACACACGCTTTCACACCCTGCTTGATCGCTATCTGAAAAGACACTTCCTTCACAGGAAGCTAAGCCACATTAACTCCAGTGTCCTTCCTCACTTCCTTATGCAATCAACTGTAACACAAACAAGTCCTTCTCACACTGACGCATACAGATGTCGACCCAGATATTCAAAATGAGGGACCCTCACTGTAACATGCACGGCTGCAGGTCCTTATGCCATCTTGAAACACACGTAACAGTATTGCTTCCGTCCTTCTCCTTGCCCCAACCTGGGCTCGAACCAGGGACCCTCTGAACACATTGACAACAGTCACCCACAAAGCACTGTAACCTATCGCTCAAACAAAAGCCGTGGCCCTTGCACAGCAAGGGAAACAACTGCTTCTAGGTCTCGGAGCAATTGACGTCACTGATTGAACACTACTAGCGTGCACCGCTAACTAGTTAGCCATTTCACATCAGCTACACACACACCCTCACCTTGTTCACAGTTCTTGCCCCCGTAGCCCAGAGGACAGTCACAGCTGTAGGTGTTCCACTTGTTGACACACACTCCTCTGTTCTGACACAAATCCTTAGTACAGAAGTTCCTCTTGGCAGGACAACCTACACGGGTCATAATAGATGTCAATCAGTAGCAGTATACAAACAACACAGTTAACCTGAGTAAAGATGAACACAACTATATGTATCTATGAATGAATGAATGAATAGTTCGGCTGTTCACTCGCCGAACAGCGAGTGAACAAACAAAGGTTGTTACCTGCAGTGGTTCCGTTGTTAGCGATGAAGCTGGCCATGTCGGTGGGTTGGCTGTCGATGCTCAGGTTCCTCATGCAGCCCACAAAGTCTCTGTTCCTCACAGGGAAGTCCTCGGGCAGGTTGGGAACACCCCCCAGCAGCAGCGGCCCTGTCAGGTCCAATGATCTGCAGGGGAGAGTACAGGAAACTGGGTCAGAACGGAATCAAAATGGCACTTGTAGCTCAGAGTTCATCTAATGCTTTTGGATCCAAAATGGCGCCCCAGTCCCCATAGGATTAGGAGCTAAAGATGCACCAACACAGTGCCAACTGATGGGTAATGGACTTAAGTGAAAACGAAAATCACACTCTATATTGAACTCCCTTTCTTTCAAATGAATGCAATGACAGGACCAACATTTCAATACACAGTGCCTGTGACAGACACCAAAGGGTTCCTCAAAGGTTCTTACGTTTCCCAAAGGGGTCTACTCCAGGCTCCTGGTGGTGTGAGTAGTATGGTTACCCTGCAAAAGGTTATTTGTCACAGGCCTTGTTGACTGTAAGGACAAAGCCACTGTAACCCAGCGAGCTAGCTTGATTCATTCCTCATCCTCTAACACGACAGCAGCCCAGAAGACTTAGCAGGCAGCAAAGACGCAGGCTTACACACAAGCCTCTAAACATCAAACGACCCAGGGGTTTAACGTGAATTATTGTGACGCAATACCAACGCATAACATAAAAAAAAAAAAAGATCAATTTGAATACGGCAAAAGTGCAACGTCATATGGCCCCAAAAAACGCCACATGAACTTGTGTGATGTTCCACAAAGTATGTGTTGAACGACTGTTGCCTCTCACTTCAGGAGAAGCAACTAGGGTGAGGTCTGACCGACAGACAGGTAAAAAAAGATAGGTGTGTGTGCGCGCACGCGTGGTAACTTTCACCTAAAAGCCCGGGTGTCGACCTCAAGAGTCAAACCACATTATTTACTGTGGAAGAGCTCTGAGCCAATCATATTGGAGCGACCGGTTCTAAAAGAATGCAGCCTCATTACCTCGTTCCTTTGATGTGTTTTTCTCCTTTTCCTAAATGTGTTCTAGCTCGCTGCCTTGCCTAACGTCCCTAATTTGAAAAGGATCTTGGTTTCAGATACAGAAACAATTAGTTGCTGTAGGGAGCGTCTGAAAGATAGAATGGTAAACGTTGAGCCGTGTTAGGCTGTGTAAGAGGCTATGTCTGAGAGATTTGTCTGAAAACTGAGAGCATGTCAATCCTGAGAGATTAAGAGAGTGAAAAGGCAAGGTAATCTGGTGTAATGAAGGTGACTGGAAATCAGTCCTGCAGTTACAACACTGACTCCTTAGCCTAACACATATTAGTCTCACTAATGGTAGTGGAAAGAACCTGAAGACAGAGGGGGAGGGAGAGAGGGAGACAGAGAGAGAGAGAGAGACACTCACTTTTTCTGTCCGGTCTGGGTGCCCTGGGCAGCACAGGAGTAATTGCTGATCTGGTTGCCAAAGCGAACTGCCATGGCGATGTCACAGTCGTCCACAGCAACCACAGCCACCTTCTCACCCGAGGGCCCATGGGGGATCCCCAGACGACCAATGTTGGGCTGGAACACAGAGGTCATAGGTCACATGATTATTACAGGAAGTAAAAACAACATACATCATTAATGGAAGAATGAAGTTGCCCTTCTTTTAAAAATAATGTTTTACTCATTCTTTACTGTTTGGAAACAGTTTTCATTCTAAAGATTGCATGAAACTTAAACAGTAAAAAGCTATTAGGTTAACTAGGTCATAACAGACACTGATTAGAGCAATTCCCCTGATTAAGGGCTCTGGCCTATGAATGTTGATCTGAGAGAAATGAAGATCAGTTTAGAAAATCGGATTAAACTCCTTGGGTTTAATCGCTGTGTAAAAGCTCATTTGCTGAACTATTTCCTCTAACAAAAGCCAAGCAGTGGTCTTGTGTGAAAAGACCAGTATTTTCTCACAGTGTATTTACTCCACAGCTTGGCCTGAGACCACAGATTAGTTGATTACCTATCTCTCTCCCTGGAAAACAGTAAAGAGGTAAAGGAAAAGGGGGATACCTAGTCAGTCGTACAACTGAATGCTTTCAACTGAAAAGTGTCTTACGCATTTAACCCAACCCCTCTGAATCAGAGAGGTGTGTCTTCCACATTTAACCCAACCCCTCTGAATCAGAGAGGTGTGTCTTCCACATTTAACCCAACCCCTCTGAATCAGAGAGGTGTGTCTTCCACATTTAACCCAACCCCTCTGAATCAGAGAGGTGTGTCTTCCACATTTAACCCAACCCCTCTGAATCAGAGAGGTGTGTCTTCCACATTTAACCCAACCCCTCTGAATCAGAGAGGTGTGTCTTCCACATTTAACCCAACCCCTCTGAATCAGAGAGGTGTGTCTTCCACATTTAACCCAACCCCTCTGAATCAGAGAGGTGTGTCTTCCACATTTAACCCAACCCCTCTGAATCAGAGAGGTGTGTCTTCCACATTTAACCCAACCCCTCTGAATCAGAGAGGTGAGGGGGGCTGCCATAGTCGACATCTACCCGTACAATAACTAACTACAGATCACAACTCAGATGAAGAGTAAAGAACTTGCCCCTACAATAACTAACTACAGATCACAACTCAGATGAAGAGTAAAGAACTTGCCCCTACAATAACTAACTACAGATGAAGAGTAAAGAACTTGCCCCTACAATAACTAACTACAGATCACAACTCAGATGAAGAGTAAAGAACTTGCCCCTACAATAACTATCTACAGATCACAACTCAGATGAAGAGTAAAGAACTTGCCCCTACAATAACTATATACAGATCACAACTCAGATGAAGAGTAAAGAACTTGCCCCTACAATAACTATCTACAGATCACAACTCAGATGAAGAGTAAAGAACTTGCCCCTACAATAACTAACGACAGATCACAACTCAGATGAAGAGTAAAGAACTTGCCCCTACAATAACTAACTACAGATCACAACTCAGATGAAGAGTAAAGAACTTGCCCCTACAATAACTAACTACAGATCACAATTCAGATGAAGAGTAAAGAACTTGCCCCTACAATAACTAACTACAGATCACAACTCAGATGAAGAGTAAAGAACTTGCCCCTACAATAACTAACTACAGATCACAATGCAGATGACCACAGAGTTCACAGAAGATAGGAAAGGTTTTAATCCTGGGTGCCTAAAGACTGGGCTAGAAGAGAGGGAGAGAATGAGAGGGGGAGAATGAGAGGGAGGGAATGAGGGGGAGGGAGGGAATGAGAGGGGAAGAATGAGAGGGAATGAGAGGGAGGGAGGGAATGAGAGATGAGAGGGGGAGAATGAGAGGGAGGGAGGGAGGGAATGCGAGGGGGAGAATAAGAGGGAGGGAATGAGAGGGGGAGAATAAGAGGGAGGGAATGAGAGGGGGAGAATAAGAGGGGGAGGGAATGAGAAGGGCATAATAAGAGGGAGGGAATGAGAGGGAGGGAATGAGAGGGGGAGAATGAGAGGGGGAGAATAAGAGGGGGAGGGAATGAGAAGGGCATAATAAGAGGGAGGGAATGAGAGGGGGGAATGAGAGGGGGAGAATGAGAGAGAAAGAAAGAAAAATAGATTGAGGGGCTGGCAGTGTTTATCACACACAGTTTATCAGTGACAAATAACTTTAAAGCAACAGGACACTATGGTGGGCAGACAGACGGTGGGAGGGAAGAAATACAGAAACAGAGACGATAGTTAAAAATAGAAAGAAGTGGAAAGAGAAAAAATATGAGAGAAAAACAAGAGAAAGTGTGAGCGAAACAGAGGATGAGCTCCATTTTAGGTCAGAGCGGTACTAGGGTGGCACATTTACCAGGACACAAAAACCTCTATCAGCACTATCACTACCCCACCTTCAAAACACTTGAACATTTTCCACATAAAGACTACAGTGTGCTTCTGACCTTGTTACACTCTCTCCCTAGTATTTCTCTAACAGAGTGGTCTTTCCCTCTCTTTCTCACACACACACACACAGACACACACATACGCAGGGTTTAACAGGGACAGTGTGTGTCTAGCAGTGAGGGTATTTGATCCCTTTCCTGTGGAGGATGGGCTGTTGAATGGCAGGCAGACGTGGTCCAGGAGCTGGAGCAGATCCAGGAGAAAGTCCAGGAGCAGATCCAGGAGCAGGTCCAGGAGCAGATCCAGGAGCAAGTCCAGGAGCAGATCCAGGAGCAGATCCAGGAGCAAGTTCAGGAGCAGATCCGGGAGCAGGAGCAAGTCCAGGAGCAGGAGCAAGTCCAGGAGCAGATCCAGGAGTAGGTCCAGGAGCAGGTCCAGGAGCAGGTCCAGGAGCAGATCCGGGAGCAGGAGCAGATCCAGGTGCAGGTCCAGGTCCAGGAGCAGAAGCAGATCCAGGAGCAGGAGCAAGTCCCGGAGCAGGAGCAGATCCAGGAGCAGGAACAGACCCAGGAGCAGATCCAGGAGCAGGTGCATGTCTAGGAGCAGGTGCAGGTCCAGGAGCAAATCCAGGAGCAGATCCAGGAGCAGATCCTCCAGTATTTATGCTGCAGTAGTTTGTGTCGGGGGGCTAGGGTCAGTTTGTTATATCTGGAGTACTTCTCCTGTCTTATCCGGTGTCCTGTGTGAATTTAAGTATGCTCTCTCTAATTCTCTCTTTCTTTCTCTCTCTCGGAGGACCTGAGCCCTAGGACCATGCCCCAGGACTACCTGGCATGATGACTGCCTGCTGTCCCCAGTCCACCTGGCCGTGCTGCTGCTCCAGTTTCAATTGTTCTGCCTGTGATTATTATTATTTGACCATGCTGGTCATTTATGAACATTTGAACATCTTGGCCATGTTCTGTTATAATCTCCACCCGGCACAGCTAGAAGAAGACTGGCCACCACTCATAGCCTGGTTCCTCTCTAGGTTTCTTCCTAGGTTTGGCCTTTTTAGGGAGTTTTTCCTAGCCACCGTGCTTCTACACCTGCATTGCTTGCTGTTTGTCGTTTTAGGCTGGGTTTCTGTACAGCACTTTGAGATATCAGCTGATGCACGAAGGGCTATATAAATAAATTTGATTTGAAGCAGATGCAGGTCCAGGAGCAGGTCCAGGAGCAGATCCAGGTGCAGGTCCAGGAGCAGGTCCAGGAGCAGAAGCAGGTCCAGGAGAAGCAGATCCAGGAGCAAGTCCAGGAGCAGCTGCAGGAGCAGGTCCAGGAGCAGAAGCAGATCCAGGAGCAGGTGCAGGTCCAGGAGCAGATCCAGGAGCAAGCCCGGGAGCAGGTCCAGGAGCAGATCCAGGAGCAGGAGCAAGTCCAGGAGCAGGAGCGGATCCAGGAGCAGGAGCAAATCCAGGAGCAAGTCCAGGAGCAGATCCAGGAGCAGGAGCAGATCCAGGAGCAGGTCCAGGAGCAGATCCAGGAGCAGGAGCAAGTCCAGGAGCAGGAGCGGATCCAGGAGCAGGTCCAGGAGCAGGAGCAGATCCAGGAGCAGATCCAGGAGCAGGAGCAAATCCAGGAGCAGAACCAGGAGCAGATCCAGGAGCAAGTCCAGGAGCAGAAGCAGATCCAGAAGCAGGTGCAGGTCCAGGAGCAGATCCAGGAGCAAGTCCAGGAGCAGATCCAGGTGCAGGTCCAGGAGCAGAAGCAGATCCAGAAGCAAGTCCAGGAGCAGGAGCGGATCCAGGAGCAGGTCCAGGAGCAGGAGCAGATCCAGGAGCAGATCCAGGAGCAGGAGCAAATCCAGGAGCAGAACCAGGAGCAGATCCAGGAGCAATTCCAGGAGCAGAAGCAGATCCAGAAGCAGGTGCAGGTCCAGGAGCAGATCCAGGAGCAAGTCCAGGAGCAGATCCAGGTGCAGGTCCAGGAGCAGAAGCAGATCCAGAAGCAAGTCCAGGAGCAGATCCAGGAGCAGATCCAGGAGCAAGTCAAGGAGCAGATCCAGGAGCAGATCCTCCAGTATTTATGCTGCAGTAGTTTATGTGTCGGGGGTTAGGGTCAGTTTGTTATATCTGGAGTACTTCTCCTGTCTTATCCGGTGTCCTGTGTGAATTTAAGTATGCTCTCGCTAATTCTCTCTTTCTCTCTCTCGGAGGACCTGAACCCTAGGACCATGCCTCAGGACTACCTGGCATGATGACTCCTTGCTGTCCGCAGTCCACCTGGCCGTGCTGCTGCTCCAGTTTCAACTGTTCTGCCAGGAGCAGAGTCCAGGAGCAGAAGCAGATCCAGGAGCAGGAGCAGGTCCAGGAGCAGGCCATCGAGGGATAGCTCTCAGACAACACACCCCTAACTGTGTCTGACTGTCTACAAATTCATGAAGAGCAGCTTTTCAAAGTACAAAAGCTTAAAAAAGTGTAATTCACACAGGCCTGGTCTGAGGACGTCAGTCACTTTAGGTTACTTTTCTTTGCAGTGTGACCTCAACTGAAACTCCTAGATATTCCCTGGCTCATAGAGGGAGACAGAAAGGGAACAGAGACAGAGAATGTAGGTAAATTCTAACTATTTTGTCTGTAATGTCTTTTTCATTGTGTGTGGGAACCTAGTAAGGCTAGCTGTCGCCATTAGCGCCGAGCTAACGGGGATCCTAATAAAAGTGTATAAAAGAGAGAGCGAGAGTAAAGACAGTGATAGACGGAGAGAGAGAGAGCGAGAGAGAGAGAGGTAGGAAATACAGAGGGTGAAAGCATTGAGCTTTTAAGTAGAGGTAGCAGGCTCAGCGGGCGGCGGGCGTTTCTTGCGGTTGAGCCAACTTCTCTTGGTACCGCGTACAGCTCAGTACCACGCAATACCCTGGTCTGCACACACACTGGGTCAACCTGTGGAGAGTCATAACTCTGGCTGGCCAGGCCTGATTTAAGAGCTGGCTGGCTATGCCCTGAACGCACCAGTAGAACTCTACTCGTTTGATTTACTAGAAGAGCTGGAATAGAGAGCTAAGCACCACGGCTCTCTGTTCTAATCTCTTTATCAGAGAGCAGAGAGAGGGAAAGTAGTAGCAAGTACACCGTTACTGCCAAATGTGCACATATACACATGAACACACGAACGCAAGCAAGCACGCATTCTCACACACACAACCACACACACACACACACACACACACACACACACACACACACACACACACACACACACACACACACACACACACACACACACACACACACACACACATAAATAATGACTTCCTTGCATTGCCACATAACCATGAGAAAAGATCGATATTCGATAAGAAACAGTTGCCAGAGTTAGATGCCTGTCATTCCTCCATGTCTCAACATCAAGGAAGGTCTGTGCTAAGTGAATGAGTGTAAGTGAACGAGAGAAAATTTGAATGGATAATGAACATAACCTTGTTGGCTGTGTAGGTGAAGTGTCTGCTGAATGACCATAGACGTCTAGTGGATGTTGTAGTGGATGTAGCCAGCTCCCCATTGGCAGGCCAGATCAATGGTTCTCAGGGTAAAGTGTCAATGGTCTACAGTATTGGCCTCCTAAGCAGACACTCACACGCTCTGGTGTCCCAAATGGCACCCTATTTCAAGAACTACTTTCAGCCAATGTAGAGCTCTGGTTAAAAGTAGTGCAGGGCACTACATAGGGAATAGTGTGCCATTTGGGATGCAAGTGTCTCACTGTCTCAACGCAATCACTCTCATGCTTAGCAGAAGACCTTCTCCCACTCTCCGTGTCAGCCTAGTGACATTGTATGATTAACAAGACGAGGGGTGAAGCCACTCCCTTGGCACGCAGAGCGGCACATCAATAGTGACGCACACAAACACACAGTCACTCACTGAAACCCCACTCTAGACTTGGCTTGGCACACCAGGCCTCTCTGTATGCATTGGCAGCAACACACACTCAGCGGCAGTGGATTTAAAAAGAGTTGAATGTGTGTGTTTATGACCAGAGGGCCCCCGGGAGGGCTGTGTTTGGGCAGGTACAATATGATATCCTCTTTACAGTTACCTTCAGAACAGAAACATAAATACATAATTGAGGTGCATCCGGTTTTCATTCTTGAGATGTTTCTACGACTTGACTGGAGTCCACCTGGGGTAAATTCAATTGATTGGACATGATTTGGAAAGGCACACACCTCTCTATATAAGGTCCCACAGTTGACAGTGCATGTCAGGGCAAAAACCAAGCCATGAGGTCGAAGGAATTGTCCACAGAGCTCCGAGACAGGATTGTGTCGAGGCACAGATCTGGGGAAGGGTACCAAAAAATGTCTGCAGCATTGAAGGTCCCCAAGAACACAGTGGCCTCCATCATTCTTAAATGGAAGAAGTTTGGAACCACCAAGACTCTTCGTAGAGATGGCCGCCTGGCCAAACTGAGCAATCGGGGGAGAAAGGCCTTGGTCAGGGAGGTGACCAGGAACCCATTGGTCTCTCTGACAGAGCTCCAGTGTTCCTCTGTGGAGATGGGAGAGCCTTCCAGACGGACAATTATCTCTGCAGCACTCCACCAAGCAGGCCTTTATGGTAGAGTGGCCAGACGGAAGCTACTCCTCATTAAAAGTGACATGACAGCCCGCTTGGAGTTTGCCAAATTGCAGCTAAAGGACCCTCGGACCATGAGAAACAAGATTCTCTGTTCTGATGAAACCAGGACTGAACTCTTTGGCCTGAATGCCAAGCGGCACGTCTGGAGGAAACTTGGCACAACTCATCCCCTTGCCAATACCATCCCTACGGTGAAGCACGGTGGTGGCAGCATTATGCTGTGGGGATGTTTTTCAGCGGCAGGGACTGGGAGACAAGTCAGGATCGAGGGAAAGATGAACAGAGAAAAGTACAGAGAGATCATTGATGAAAACCTGCTCCAGAGTGCTCAGGACCTCAGACAGGGGCAAAGGTTCACCTTCCAACAGGACAACGACCCTAAGCACATAGCCAAGACAACGCAGGAGTGGCTTTGGGAGAAGTCTCAATGTCCTTGAGTGGCCCGGCCAGAGCCTGGAACCCGATCGAACATCTCTGGAGAGACCTGAGAACAGCTATGCAGCGACGCATTCAACCTGACAGAGCTTGAGAGGATCTGCAGAGAAGAATGGGAGAAACTTCCCAAATACAGGTGTTACAAGCTTGTAACATCATACCCAAGAAGACTCGAGACTGTAATCGCTGTCAAAGGGTCTTCAACAAAGTACTGAGTAAAGGGTCTGAATACCTACGTAAATGTGATATTTCAGTTTTTTATAAATGAGCGAACATAGATATTGTTTAGGGGGCATTACGGCCACACAAGGGGGATGCCACCGGGAAATTCGAGGCCTGGTCAGAATATTATAACGTGATTGACAAATTGTGAATGATAGACGGATGAAGTGCGTGCAGCCTGCACAAGAAACAAAGCAGAACTCATGCCTTTCATGAAACATCATTAGAGTAGCATCATGCAGCCTTAGAATGTATTAAAAATCAAGACATTATAGCCCAACGTTTGTATCACAACTAAAGATGAATAAATCACTCTAAATGAAGTATAAAGAAGGACCAGTTTCTTTGTTAACTGCTCAACACAGAATAGCTGCATGTGCGCACTCCCTCTGAAATAATTTGGAGAAAATGTCCTTTCAATTATATTCAGCTATGTTCCATAGCATCATAATACTATAAGATAATGCCACGGAATTCTAATCAAATCTTGTCTTCTAAATTAATTAGTGTAGCCCACAGCCATATGGCATAGCCAGATCAGGACCTAACATAAGGACAACTCAGAATATCCTATTCTATTCTTCTGAAATAAGCTTTTCAATAGACCTGTCTAAAATAAATCATAGATTTATTACGATTGTGTTGGCTATATTACATGGATTTATTAGAATAAAAAAAAAATTGATGTTGCAAAGTTCTGCATCAGTGGCTTGTAGGCGATGCGTGGAAACCAGGAGATGTTAAATGCATTTATGTTAATTAACGGTGGCAATTACTGTGAGACCAGCAGTTCTTTGCTTGAGAATCACCGACTGACAAAATGTCATGACCACCACAGCCCTACCCAGGACGTTATATAATTAAGCAATAAAGCCCGAGGAGGTGTGGTATATGGCCAATATACCACGGATAAGGGTTGTTCTTACACAACACGGAGTGCCTGGATACAGCCATCAACCGTGGTATATTGGCCATATACCACAAACCCCCGAGATGCCTTATTGCTATTATAAACTGGTTACCAACATAACTAGGGCAGTAAATATGTAATTTTGCATCATACCAGGGATTTGTCTGCCATTGACATTAGGGATGTACTGATATGACATTTTTGGCAGATACCGATATTAAAACTGTTAGCGGCATTTTAAGCATTCTAGTAGAGTTAAATAGTTCACACACACACACAAAATGTATATTGTTGGCATTTACGAATGTCCCCATTACCAGTAAAACATAATCAAAACCTATTTATTTCACTTATTTGCTGTGCTGTTTCATTGTTCATTTGTTGACTTGTTGACTGCTCGATCCACACAGCAGACATTGTGGGCTAGGTTAGGAATGCTGTGTTTCACGTGTAGTGATATATTGTTAGTGGCGTTATTATGTAATTTACCTACGTTATACAGGTATGCACGTCAGCTTTGACATCAGTCTTGCACATCAGCGTTAAACTAGGCATTGGGCCGATGTTGGCATTTTTAGCTATTTTCGTCCGATTCCGATATGCTTACCGATATATCTTGCATCCCCCCCCCCAAAAAAAATATATCTATTAATAATAATAAAAGCATTTTAAAAATTCAACCACGCCGACAGGGGGGCCGACCACGTATGGTGAAATCAGAGGTGATATATGTATTGCAGCAGGTTATAGACATTATGCAGGTATTCAATTTATAATGAGAACCCGCCTCTGTCTCAGTGCCAATCTCCCCCGGGACCTGGCAGGTGCCTACCTGTACCTGGGTGCCCCCTAGGGTCCCATGGTAACCACAGACATCCCTCTTTCCTGTCTAGTAACCTTAAAGGGGCAATCTTCTGTTCAAACAATAACAACGCTGTCACCCCGTCACTGATATGGTAAATAGCTGAGGGTTGGGGCTGGAGAAATGTTACCAATCTCAAATGCAGATTGACCCTTTAAATGCCTATGATGGTTTTTCACCTCTGAACCACTTTGTTGAGTTAGCCAATGTGAGTGGTGGTGACAGCAGGCTACTGTATTACCACAGCAGACGTTCTTCAACAGAAGCTAGTAGTTAGTAAAACCACACAGAGTGGAGGATATGTGTGACTCAGTCGTTCATTGTGTTCCCCTATGTCCTCAGCCATGCAGGGCTGGTAGTGCAGCTGTTTTATCACCAGATTGTGTATATTGCATGGTATGTTCTAGAGAGAGCGAGAGAGAGAAACTGATGCAGGTCCAGATGTGGTATATGGGGGTCTGCAGCAGCTGTGCTCTAAACTCACACACAATGAAATCCCACTAAATACTCGGAGGTCCAGGATAGGGGTCCGATATGAGTCTGACGTATGAGCTGGGGATAAAATGACCATTTACCACACACACACACACACACACTTCCCCAATACAGCTCCAAGAAATACAGTAGACATTTGACTAACTCCTGTGTGAAATAATGTCGCCCTTTGTATGGAATGGGACTTTCAATGTAGGCCTAGGCCCTATACAGCTTCAACAGAGTTTCTGATCCCCTGACTAAAAGTGGACTTTGGCTCACAGACAGGGCCCCCTTTCCCTCTCTCTCTCTCTGGGGTGTTGACAATTCTGCCGTTCATCTCCTAGCTCGTCTCTGGGGACGATAGCCTAGCTGGTGCCATAGCAACGCACCTGATCCATACGGCAACCAACAAAGAGGAAAAGGTCAGAGAACACAAGCAACACAGACAGGCAGACAGACAGGCAGACAGACAAGCAGACAGAGAGACAGGTAGACATACAGGCAGACAGACAGACAGGCAGACAGACAGGCAGACAGGCAGGCAGACAGACAAGCAGACAGAGAGACAGGTAGACATACAGGCAGACAGACAGGCAGACAGGCAGACAGACAGACATACAGACAGGCAGACAGGCAAACAGACAGACAGGCAGACAGACAGACAGACATACAGACAGACAGGCAAACAGACAGGCATACAGACAGGCATACAGACAGGCAAACAGACAGACACACACACACACACACATCTCTTCTCGCCACCTCTGTGTGAACCAAATAACTCTCTCGCTCTGTGTACTTGTTTTCAGCTCTAAAGTCAGCACAGGCAAACACTCCATGTTATGGCCTTTATAATTTTTATATATTCTAGTCATTTAGCAGTTAGTGCATTGATCTTGAAATAGCTAGGTGGGACAATCACATAGGTCAGTATATTTCCCTCAAAGTAGCTTTCAGCAAAGTCAGTGGTAGTAGGGGGGAAAAAGTCAAGTGTGAGTGTTAGTTAACGAAATGCAAAGTTTTTATGTGTTTTACCACTCAGTCTGCCTTGCAGCACAGTAGGTAGGGTATAAGGTTACTGACTGAGGCCTGATCTGACGCCTACAGAGCCTTACAGAGCTGACAACACAGGAAACACTGCAGTAACTACCCCAAAACAGCCCTAGGACTGAACACTGATTAACTAACATTATCTTTTCATCCTATTACACCACTCTACCTGTCTGTCTGTCTGTCTGTCTGACAAGCACATGACAACTTTACTACCCGGGAGGGAGGCTAAGGCCAGTGGTGGATGCATCAGATTACAAACAAAAGAGAAAAGACAACTCTGAAAAGAAAATCCATCCACTTTATGAGGACTTGTCATACAGCTAATGTCATAACTGGGATCCTTCCAGGAGTACACTTTGAGTCACAAGGCAGTGCTAGAGCCGTGGAGTGGGAGGGTGCGTGTGATGTCGAGTGTGTGTGTGTGTGGATCAGTCTACCTTCGCTGTGTCACAAAAACACCCAAAGACAACAGGGAATGAGGAAACCCTGGACTTTAGATTGGACGGGAATCTTCAACAATCAGGAGGCTCCAAACCCCCACAGAGCTCCAATCTGAACGGGGTACGCCGATGGTGGCGCTCCTGTGGCCATACAGCGGCATGGGGCTGTCGGTTGAACGTCGCAAAAACGATGGTCATCTGATCCTCTGACTGAAACACCCGCATTCTTTATCTCAGACTCACCGCTTGTCATCGTAGCACACTTGAAATATCCTGGAAGCGTCCTCTCAGAAGACTGCAACATCCACCAGGACACCCAGAATCGGGTCAAACAGGAACCTACACACCAAAGTGGCAGTCTACCAGGCAGTGTGTGTATCTACACTCTTTTATGGATGTGAAACATGGATCGTCTACAGCCGACACTTAAAATGCCTCCAATGCATTTTGGAAAAGGTTTCCTGGCAGGACCGTGTTCCTCGCTCAGAGATCCTACAGAGAACCAACTGCAGGAGCATCGAGGCGTAACATCACACACCGCCAGCTTAGACGGCTCGGGCCATGCCATCGACAGAAAAGACATGTGACCAGGCCTGCCCCAGAATCAACGGGACAGGCCTGTGTGTGCTCTGTCTGTGGCAGAGAGTGTGCGTGAGACAGTCCTCAGCAAACCCACAAGCAGCAGTGGAAGTCATCATGGGATACGATGGACTACCTCAAGTGTGTGTGTGTGTGTGTGTCAGGCCCGCGCTGCAGGAAGTTGCTAGCGGAGGAGAGGAAAGGGTGAGCGGGGGTATTTTCATAATGAAGGAAGTCGGTAGTCGAAGGCTCTGACAAGACTTGGGTTTTACTGAGGAAACGCAATCGCCTCTCTCTCGCCCTCTCTTTCTCTCTCTCATTCCAAATTCCAGAATTTTTGGAAAAGCTGCATCTCCTGCCATCCTTTGGTTTGTGTGCTCCTACGGAAGGAGGGGAAATGCAAATGCTTAATGTGTGTGTATGCGTTTGGTCTGGTGTGTATGTGTGTCTATGGTGTGTGGGTTAGGGCGTCCGTGTAGCTGTAACGTCCCAATGTGTTCTTAGACCATTACCTCACCTACCCTCTGGCACTGTAAACCTAGAGCTGTCAATTATTCATACACGCATGCATGCGCGCGCACACACACACACACTCAAAACCACACACTAGAGCTGGGACGATAAAATTATTGACAGCGACCAAACCAATCACTTATCGCAGGCATTTTGCTGATATTGTTCATTGTGATAAGGATTTTAAAAAAGGATTTAAAAAAATAAACTGTGGACAACATTATAAACATATCTTTCTATTTATTGTTATCACATCAATTCAGGCAATTTTTACACACACACACACACACACACACACACACACACACACACACACACACACACACACACACACACACACACACACACACAGAGGATATACAATGGGTAACAATGTTGCACTCTCTCCTACAGGACATGGGGCGGACGTTCAACCCTATATGTTACCCTGATGCCATCTCTATAACACACACACATATATCAATGCTCTGCTCTTTCTCTGGGCGATGCCAGATGGACAGCAATATTGTCCTCTGAATACCTTGAGCCGAACAATAGGAATAGGAAACCTTCAGATACAGAGTTTCTCTCTATCCCGCGAATCCCGCGACCCGTTATCGGGAATCTGGAGCTAGTTGGAATATCTGTGAGATTACTGTCTTACTACAAACTCCCCACTGTGGGTGTGAAAGGCTACTGCAATACATGTTTTATTCAAGCCTAGGAGTACTGAAAGCATCAAACACCCATAAGAATGTCTGGCAGTGAATGCTGTAACACATTAACACAGCCTATGAGTAAGAGAAATGGACAGAGTGAGTAAAGGAGGAAAGGGAGAGAGAGAGAGAGAGGGGAGTAAAAGACAGAGGCAGGTGCCAGGTGTTTACAGCACTAATAATACATCTCTTCTTGTCGCCCTCCCTCTCATTCGCTCTCCCTCCCTAGTTCTCTTTCTCCTGACCACGTTCTCCCTCCTCACTCTCTAACATGGAGTCGTGCTACATGAGCTGCATGGAATCTCTGGCTCCCTCATTGACAAACAGCAATTGGTCTGGAATAGGACACAGGGACCCCTACTCAGGCAAACCGGCAACCAAGGGACCCCCCACCATCATATGTTAGAACACAATGTCTTGTCTTATCATCAGGTGAATGGTAAAGAGAAGTAATCAACATTTTCAAATGAATAGCTTTGGTAGATCGCTTACGATTATTTTGATCTGCTGATATTAAAGACATGCTCTGGAACTTTGAACTTCAATGTGTCAATGTGTAGTTCATACATGGATAATCAATGAGCAAAATTACTGTCTTACCTCAATTAGCCACGAAATACTTAGTTTGAGAACGACTGTTTAGCTCAAAGCTGTGCTGCGCCATTTCCCCTACATTTTCCCCCACATGGGCCCAGACCCCAAGCAATTCGAGCAAGATGCACACATAGCAGAGTGAGAGAGCAATGACGAGGTGTACGTACGTGATGCAATACTCAATTTTCGGGTACCAAGCTTGACTTGTGAGAGCTACTTTCAGAACTACTGGCTAAAAAAGTATATAACAATACCGGAGAATCTCTTTAATCCCACTGCTCCCATTTGCTGCCGTGGTCATATGACCAGCCCTATTAGAGAAAATAGTGTCAGCGGGGAACGAGATCCCTTTCTGCGTGTCAGGGCAATTCTGACTGGTGATTGGCTGAAATCTGGTGCGTGAAATCCCATGGTGCTCGGCGCACCTGCAAGATTCCCTGTAGGTGGTTGAGAGGCAGAGATGTTGACGAACACAAACGCGCAGGTTTAATGGGTGAGCATTGTGTTTTCAGCGAAGGAAAATGTAGCTACAGTAAAATGAATGAGAATCAAACGGAAACCTGCGGCAAAGAAGTGAAGTAACTCTGTTAAAGAATGAAGTCTGTAAAAGACATGCAAACCTTTGAGACATCTCGACAACATGTTGGATAACACACTGTGGACTAGAACCAAGCTAACCATAGAAACACCGCAAGACTAGACCACGACTAGAGCCAGACCAGAGACCAGACTAGAGCCCGACTAACCCCAAGACTAGTACTACCACCAGTACTTGCAGTACTGGAACTCACACCAGTACTAGAGCTAAGACACGAGAGGCCATGCTACTGTACCTCCTTGTGTGTCAGCTCCAGCCAGGCAGTATAAAGAGGGACCCCCAGCACCCCACTGGACCCCAGCAGGTGCAGGCTGTCCTGGGTAGACCATGGGAGAGAGAGGGGTGTGTTAGATCCGTTAAGATCTGCAACTAGTGTATGTGTGTGTGTGGACTAACAGCACCAACAGTACATCTTCTAGTCTAGTGTAAGCGTGTGTGTTTGTCTGTGTCTGCGTGAGAATGTATGCAAGTTTGATGTATGTATGCAAGTCTGCTCATTTAGATCTCAGTGACTGGATTATTCTGCATGTTCTCGGCTCGGCACAGATATAAATG